>NC_068421.1:31414262-31514262 GCF_023373465.1 Oncorhynchus keta
CAAACTCTCATGGTCCCCGATTACCCCTTAGGTCACTCTTACAGCCTCTGGGAGGAAGAGGCTCCTGTATCTAACTACAACATTAAAGCCTTTGGCAGAAAGCGCTAGGCTAGCTAAGTGAGTAGCCTCTAACCAGCCAGCCCTCTGGTCAGCGCTACTTAAATCACTAAATGAACAACACAGAGGGCTTGTGTCTGAGCTTCACAGCAAACATCGATCGCACATAGCACAGGGTCCAGTCACAATAACCGCATAAGGGCTTTGACTTGCTGCTGCTAATTGTGCATTTACAGGCACTCTAGTCAGGATCTATCTTTTTGGACTGTGTGTATTAGTAGTATGAGTGACCTTTCAGTCTGTGTTAAACTGACCCCGGGACAGATTCCCAGAGCAGCAGCTTTATAGTAAGGCCTAATAAACACACAGTACCTAATGAAGCATCTCAACTCATTTAGACAAATTACGAACACATGTTATCCTCTTGTGTACGCACACACACACACACCCCTCCTCCAGTACAAGAAAGCTGGGAGGAAAAACGATCCTACAGTAAACATCTTTCCTTTCTTTCATCTGTTTTCGCTCCCTCTACTCCTCTTTCTATCCTTCTCTCATTCTCTGTCCCTTCCTCCTTATATTCCCCCCTGTAATCCAGTAAGTATAGCTAACCCAAACACAGTCTTGTGTTTAGACACTCAGTCTGAGACTGTCCACAGCTTGGGAAAAGCCCTGGCCAGACCAGGAAAACTGGGAAAACCAGGATACAATTGGGCACTTATGGAGCCTAAACGATTTCCTCCTCGTCTTCCTGGCCAGCCGCTCTACTCCCAACATTCTACTGGGAGAACCAAACGGAACCATTTGGAATGGCCAAAAAGGTTTATGTAACACACTCTGTTTCTGTCAAATGAGTGATTATTACATTTACATTTACATTTAAGTGTAACATTGAACTCTAACAGTAAACGGTGTTCTCTTGTCTCAGTCATTAGTGGTCTTAGGGAGGCTACAGTGTTGGCATGGCTGAGCTCTGTCACTAGTTTCCTATTTGGCAGGGGTAAGGTATTTGGAGAATAGTCTGGTTAAAGTAAAGCCTATGCTGTAAAGTTGAGTCTCTTGTGACTCAAGGGAAAAGAGCAGACACATAATGTGTACACACACATACATACACAGCCAGCCCCCCCCCCCCTACACTGACCCATTAATGTAAACACTGTGCCCCACTAATTCTTTTATTTTGGCGTCTAGTGCAAATTGACTCTAGTCGCCCTCTGGCATTTTAATGTGGTCGGCTAGGTAACATGAACCTCTCTTTCTCACAGAAGCTATGGCAGCTAAGGTATTTGAAGTCCCCTCCAATCCTCCACCGCAACATGAATTACTGAGACATTAGTTAGAAGAAGCCGAAGAAGAAAGGGTGAAGAGCGAGTAGTCCAGGGATAGGCTGTAAGAGTGGATTTAAATGAGGAAGGGGTAAGAGAGAGTAGTCCAGGGATAGGCTGTAAGAGTGGATTTAAATGAGGAAGGGGTAAGAGAGAGTAGTCCAGGGATAGGCTGTAAGAGTGGATTTAAATGAGGAAGGGGTAAGAGAGAGTAGTCCAGGGATAGGCTGTAAGAGTGGATTTAAATGAGGAAGGGGTAAGAGAGAGTAGTCCAGGGATAGGCTGTAAGAGTGGATTTAAATGAGGAAGGGGTAAGAGAGAGTAGTCCAGGGATAGGCTGTAAGAGTGGATTTAAATGAGGAAGGGGTAAGAGAGAGTAGTCCAGGGATAGGCTGTAAGAGTGGATTTAAATGAGGAAGTGTAAGAGAGAGTAGTCCAGGGATAGGCTGTAAGAGTGGATTTAAATGAGGAAGGGGTAAGAGAGAGTAGTCCAGGGACAGGCTGTAAGAGTGGATTTAAATGAGGAAGGGGTAAGAGAGAGTAGTCCAGGGATAGGCTGTAAGAGTGGATTTAAATGAGGAAGGGGTAAGAGAGAGTAGTCCAGGGATAGGCTGTAAGAGTGGATTTAAATGAGGAAGGGGTAAGAGAGAGTAGTCCAGGGATAGGCTGTAAGAGTGGATTTAAATGAGGAAGGGGTAAGAGAGAGTAGTCCAGGGATAGGCTGTAAGAGTGGATTTAAATGAGGAAGGGTAAGAGAGAGTAGTCCAGGGATAGGCTGTAAGAGTGGATTTAAATGAGGAATGGGTAAGAGAGAGTAGTCCAGGGATAGGCTGTAAGAGTGGATTTAAATGAGTAAGGGGTAAGAGAGAGTAGTCCAGGGATAGGCTGTAAGAGTGGATTTAAATGAGGAAGGGGTAAGAGAGAGTAGTCCAGGGATAGGCTGTAAGAGTGGATTTAAATGAGGAAGGGGTAAGAGAGAGTAGTCCAGGGATAGGCTGTAAGAGTGGATTTAAATGAGGAAGGGTAAGAGAGAGTAGTCCAGGGATAGGCTGTAAGAGTGGATTTAAATGAGGAAGGGGTAAATCCAGACAGTTCTGCTGGCGTTGGTTTGTTTCCATCCAGAGCCTGAAAAAGTTACACAGAACCGGTCAAATCAATGTTACAGAGTTACAAACAAGCCTTAAAACAAGGAGTTAACTAGGGGAAAGATTCTGAGGTCTGAAGGTCATTAGGTTGTAATGTCTTTTAATAAGACTGACTTAAAACTAACAGCGATAAGTTCAACTGATGGTGAGACATTTCTGGCTTTCCTTTTCTCTCTCTGTTTCTCTTTCTAATCTTTACTTGATTTCTCTCTCCCAGTTGGGTGTTTTAGCCTGCCTTTATTTCTGGCTCCTTGCTAAACCCCTTGGCACTAGTTATCATTCAAATGATAGAAGCCTTTCAATATGGTGTCGGTCACCTCGCATAGTAGGAAATAGCCTCAACTGTAGAGCAGCCGTGTCGCATTGGGCTGATTCATCTGTTCTAACTATTCCCAGGAGGAGGGAGGTGTTGGGTAACTTACTGTAACAGGGAGCGGGATGGATGCAGAATGGAGAGAGAGGGAGGTGTTGGGTAACTTACTGTAACAGGGAGCGGGATGGATGCAGAATGGAGAGAGAGGGAGGTGTTGGGTAACTTACTGTAACAGGGAGCGGGATGGATGCAGAATGGAGAGAGAGGGAGGTGTGGGGTAACTTACTGTAACAGGGAGCGGGATGGATGCAGAATGGGATGCAGAGAGGAGGTGTTGGGTAACTTACTGTAACAGGGAGCGGGATGGATGCAGAATGGAGAGAGAGGGAGGTGTTGGGTAACTTACTGTAACAGGGAGCGGGATGGATGCAGAATGGAGAGAGAGGGAGGTGTTGGGTAACTTACTGTAACAGGGAGCGGGATGGATGCAGAATGGAGAGAGAGGGAGGTGTTGGGTAACTTACTGTAACAGGGAGCGGGATGGATGCAGAATGGAGAGAGAGGGAGGTGTTGGGTAACTTACTGTAACAGGGAGCGGGATGGATGCAGAATGGAGAGAGAGGGAGGTGTTGGGTAACTTACTGTAACAGGGAGCGGGATGGATGCAGAATGGAGAGAGAGGGAGGTGTGGGGTAACTTACTGTAACAGGGAGCGGGATGGATGCAGAATGGAGAGAGAGGGAGTCGTGGGAATGTGGAGGAATGACTCTGCTTTTGTTTTCTTTAAACAGCTCGTTCGCACATCAGACTTCAGACGCAGGCAGAAATCCTCTTTCTTTTCCTTTCTGTTTTTCTTCCTCTCCTGGCTTTAAATCGTTTGGCAGCTGCGCCGAAGTTGCAGTCCTGTCGTGTGCATTTTTGTGTGTGGTGTGTACATACGTGTGTGAGTACCTCTCTTCTGTGCACACTCTCTCCAGCCTCTGGACCTTGACAATTCCCTAGAAGAAAAGCCTGGCCCCTCGTCTCCTTTGTGGCGTCTGTCTCTCTGTAGTCTTTCTCTCTCTCCATCAGACCTCTGGAAACAGGCATGTGTGTAGTCGACAGCCCTGCATGTGTGTGTTGAGTAGAGCTAGCAAGTAGTGTGTGTGTGTGTGTGTGTGTGTGTGTGTGTGTGTGTGTGTGTGTGTGTGTGTGTGTGTGTGTGTGTGTGTGTGTTGAGTAGAGCTAGCAAGTAGTGTGTGTGTGTGTGTGTTTGCATATGTGTATGTGCTTTCCTTCAAGGGTTGGTGACTGCGGATGTTGTCTGGTCTAAACATGTTTTGAAGCAGGACAGACCAGACCCTGCTGGACTTTTAACCATAACACAGTTCCTCAGTCAGTTCCAGGGGCAGCATTCTGAGGACCTGGGAGAAGGGGAGGTGTGTGTTTCTTTATCTCTATCCTCTAGTAGCCAAGCAGGATTTATAGACAGACACATGTGTTTTTGCAAGACATTCCAAAAGTGTGAAGGACTGAATTGACTTAGAACCTGTTGGGGTGTGAGAAATTTATTTGAACACTTTTGTCAGATTGGATGAAGTAGTTTGTGTATACTGTTTTCGTGCCACAGTTATTAAAGGTGACCTACCATGCCTGACTATCTGTCTACATGACTGGCCCACTGTCCTCCCACCCTGTCTCCTGGCTTCCCTTCCCTCCTCCACCCCACTAGGCTCTCTACAGTAGCTCTGTGAGCCTTTTCACACACAACTGGGTTAAACCTAGCAGATAGTGTATTGTTGATGTATTGCTGGTGAAGGGACCAATGTTTTTGAGTGTGAATGCTTTGTCAGTCTGGGTTAGTTTCAGGTGAAGTGCTGCCTGGTTGCTTTGTGGTTTTTGCATTTTTTTGTTGAGAGGTGTGTGTGTGTGTGTGTGTGTGTGTGTGTGTGTGTGTGTGTGTGTGTGTGTGTGTGTGTGTGTGTGTGTGTGTGTGTGTGTGTGTGTGTGTGTGTGTGTGTGTGTGTGTGTGTGTGTGTGTGTGTGTGTGTGTGTGTGTGAGAAACCTAGGTGCTGTCTGTCTATTGTGTGAAACACCTCTCTGTGCAGCGGGTGCGTCTCCGTGGCGAAGTGACTTGGTGTCATTCAGAGACACACAGCAGGGAGAGATGGGTAATCTGCCTCAACAGCCAGTCTACTGGTCTAACAGTTGTAGGTCTTAGTGAGTGTAGAGGGGCCAACCCAAACGGGCAGGCTCTGTGCCATTTAAGACCAGGCACAATGCACCAAAACCAAACACTCCCCAAACTGGGGGAATGGGACCGAAATGACAATCACAAAAACACACATACATTTTGTGAGAGGAGGAGGAGGAGGAGGTGGATGGATTAGTGGGTATCATTGTGTTCATGCAGTAAGTGACACACACAGTGCTGGCTGTGGGGGGTGAGAGTGGTCCTAACGTTAGTGGTCATTAGAGTAGTAGTCTGGAGCAGCCCAAGGCCAAGGAGCCTCTAGACTCAATAGACCTTTTACAAACACTGTTCTCTCTCTGTTCTCTCTTTCTTTAACTCTGTATTCCCCTACATCTCTGTGTCTCCAGCCCACCAGCTAGGCTGCAGGAACAGCGAGATTCACTTAACCATCACTCTATATACCAATAGCACTTTGGACTGGGAGGTGTATGTCTGTCACTCACTGCCCAACCAACAATCACCCCCACCACATCAACTCCTCCACTCACAACACAGAAGTCTTTGGTGTGTGTGTGCGTGTGTGCGTGTGTGTGTGTGTGTGTGCGTGTGTGTGTGCGTGCTTTTCACCCTTGGCATGGATGGATGGCTCCTGGGTTTTCTGCTCTCTCTCTAACAACACACACCGGTTAACCCTTTGCCTACACACACTGTCACAGCGTTTTTATCAGTGCACCTCCGGCCCTACTACCAGGCTCCCACTCAGACCAGAAGAGAACCCCAATCCTCTGTAGTAACGGTTCACCTTGAGCTTCAGTACAATGTTGTCCATTTTGTCAAAGAACGTCTGAATGTGTGTATTCAAGTGTTGTGTTGGGAAATTAGAGCAACACCCTCCCTCCCTCCCTGCTCTTTGTGTGGACAGACTGCTGACCTTTTGGCTGTGTGCCTCCTGGCTCTCTGCACTGTCACAGAACAATTATCTCCATTACTGACTGTTGACTACATTCTCTCCATTACTGACTGTAGACTACATTGTCTCCATTACTGACTGTAGACTACATTGTCTCCATTACTGACTGTAGACTACATTGTCTCCATTACTGACTGTAGACTACATTCTCTCCATTACTGACTGTAGACTACATTCTCTCCATTACTGACTGTAGACTACATTCTCTCCATTACTGACTGTAGACTACATTCTCTCCATTACTGACTGTAGACTACATTCTCCCCATTACTGACTGTAGACTACATTTACTCCATTACTGACTGTAGACTACATTGTCTCCATTACTGACTGTAGACTACATTGTCTCCATTACTGACTGTAGATTACATTGTCTCCATTACTGACTGTAGACTACATTGTCTCCATTACTGACTGTAGACTACATTTACTCCATTACTGACTGTAGACTACATTGTCTCCATTACTGACTGTAGACTACATTGTCTCCATTACTGACTGTAGACTACATTGCCTCCATTACTGACTGTAGACTACATTCTCTCCATTACTGACTGTAGACTACATTCTCTCCATTACTGACTGTAGACTACATTCTCTCCATTACTGACTGTAGACTACATTTACTCCATTACTGACTGTAGACTACATTGTCTCCATTACTGACTGTAGACTACATTGTCTCCATTACTGACTGTAGACTACATTGTCTCCATTACTGACTGTAGACTACATTGTCTCCATTACTGACTGTAGACTACATTTACTCCATTACTGACTGTAGACTACATTGTCTCCATTACTGACTGTAGACTACATTGTCTCCATTACTGACTGTAGACTACATTGCCTCCATTACTGACTGTAGACTACATTCTCTCCATTACTGATTACATTCTCTCCATTACTGACTGTAGACTACATTACATTTCTCCATTACTGACTGTAGACTACATTGTCTCCATTACTGACTGTAGACTACATTGTCTCCATTACTGACTGTAGACTACATTTACTGACTGTAGACTACATTCTCTCCATTACTGACTGTAGACTACATTCTCTCCATTACTGACTGTAGACTACATTGTCTCCATTACTGACTGTAGACTACATTGCCTCCATTACTGACTGTAGACTACATTCTCTCCATTACTGACTGTAGACTACATTCTCTCCATTACTGACTGTAGACTACATTCTCTCCATTACTGACTGTAGACTACATTCTCCCCATTACTGACTTGACTACATTTACTCCATTACTGACTGTAGACTACATTGCCTCCATTACTGACTGTAGACTACATTGTCTCCATTACTGACTGTAGACTACATTCTCTCCATTACTGACTGTAGACTACATTCTCTCCATTACTGACTGTAGACTACATTCTCTCCATTACTGACTGTAGACTACATTCTCTCCATTACTGACTGTAGACTACATTCTCTCCATTACTGACTGTAGACTACATTGTCTCCATTACTGACTGTAGACTACATTGTCTCCATTACTGACTGTAGACTACATTGTCTCCATTACTGACTGTAGACTACATTCTCTCCATTACTGACTGTAGACTACATTCTCTCCATTACTGACTGTAGACTACATTCTCTCCATTACTGACTATAGACTACATTGTCTCCATTACTGACTATAGACTACATTGTCTCCATTACTGACTGTAGACTACATTCTCTCCATTACTGACTACAGTCTACATTAGAGGCATAAACAGACTGATGGGGGCTTCAGCTGGACACACTGAAGATGACATTTTAGACTGACATAACGCTGTCTTACACAATAGATGTCATTTTAGACTGACATAATGCTGTCTTACACAATAGATGACGTTTTAGACTGACATAACGTTGTCTTAGACTGACATAACGCTGTCTTACACAATAGATGTAGTCTACAGTCAGTAATGGAGAGAATGTAGTCTACAGTCAGTAATGGAGAGAATGTAGTCTACAGTCAGTAATGGAGAGAATGTAGTCTACAGTCAGTAATGGAGGCAATGTAGTCTACAGTCAGTAATGGAGACAATGTAGTCTACAGTCAGTAATGGAGACAATGTAGTCTACAGTCAGTAATGGAGAGAATGTCTTACACAATAGATGACGTTTTAGACTGACATAACGCTGTCTTACACAATAGATGATGTTTTAGACTGACATAACGCTGTCTTACACAATAGATTATGTTTTAGACTGACATAACTCTGTCTTACACAATAGATGACGTTTTAGAGTGACATAACGCTGTCTTACACAATAGATGATGTTTTAGACTGACATAATGCAGTCTTACACAATAGATGATGTCTTGGACTGACATAACGCTGTCTTACACAATAGATGATGTTTTAGACTGACATAATGCTGTCTTACACAATAGATGATGTCTTAGACTGACATAACGCTGTCTTACACAATAGATGATGTTTTAGACTGACATAACGCTGTCTTACACAATAGATATTTTAGACTGACATAACGCTGTCTTAGATTGACATAACGCTGTCTTACACAATAGATGTTTTAGACTGACATAACGTTGTCTTACACAATAGATATTTTAGACTGACATAACGCTGTCTTAGATTGACATAACGCTGTCTTACACAATAGATGTTTTAGACTGACATAACGCTGTCTTAGACTGACATAACGCTTTCTTACACAATAGATGTTTTAGACTGACATAATGCTGTCTTACACAATAGATGACGTTTTAGACTGACATAACGCTGTCTTAGACTGACATAACGCTGTCTTAGACTGACATAACGCTGTCTTACACAATAGATGATGTTTTAGACTGACATAACGCTGTCTTACACAATAGATGATGTTTTAGACTGACATAACGCTGTCTTAGACTGACATAATGCTGTCTTAGACTGACATAATGCTTTCTTACACAATAGATGTTTTAGACTGACATAATGCTGTCTTACACAATAGATGACATTTTAGACTGACATAACGCTGTCTTAGACTGACATAACGCTGGCTTACACAATAGATGATGTTTTAGACTGACATAACGCTGTCTTACACAATAGATGATGTTTTAGACTGACATAACGCTGTATTACACAATAGATGATGTTTTAGACTGACATAACGTTGTTTTAGACTGACATAATGCTGTCTTACACAATAGATGACATTTTAGACTGACATAACGCTGTCTTAGACTGACATAACGCTGTCTTAGACTGACATAACGCTGTCTTACACAATAGATTATGTTTTAGACTGACATAACGCTGTCTTACACAATAGATGATGTTTTAGACTGACATAACGCTGTCTTACACAATAGATTACGTTTTAGACTGACATAACGCTGTCTTAGACTGACATAATGCTGTCTTAGACTGACATAATGCTTTCTTACACAATAGATGTTTTAGACTGACATAATGCTGTCTTACACAATAGATGACATTTTAGACTGACATAACGCTGTCTTAGACTGACATAACGCTGGCTTACACAATAGATGATGTTTTAGACTGACATAACGCTGTCTTACACAATAGATGATGTTTTAGACTGACATAACGCTGTCTTACACAATAGATGATGTTTTAGACTGACATAACGCTGTCTTAGACTGACATAACGTTGTCTTAGACTGACATAACGCTGTCTTACACAATAGATGATGTTTTAGACTGACATAACGCTGTCTTACACAATAGATGACGTTTTAGACTGACATAACGTTGTCTTAGACTGACATAACGCTGTCTTACACAATAGATGACAATTTAGACTGACATAACGCTGTCTTACGCAATAGATGATGTTTTAGACTGACATAACGCTGTCTTAGACTGACATAACGCTGTCTTACACAATAGATGACGTTTTAGACTGACATAACACTGTCTTACACAATAGATGATGTCTTGGACTGACATAACGCTGTCTTACACAATAGATTATGTTTTAGACTGACATAACTCTGTCTTACACAATAGATGACGTTTTAGAGTGACATAACGCTGTCTTACACAATAGATGATGTTTTAGACTGACAACGCTATCTTAGACTGACATAACGCTGTCTTAGACAATAGATGATGTTTTAGACTGACATAATGCAGTCTTACACAATAGATGATGTCTTGGACTGACATAACGCTGTCTTACACAATAGATGATGTTTTAGACTGACATAATGCTGTCTTACACATAGATGATGTCTTAGACTGACATCTTACACAATAGATGATGTTTTAGACTGACATAACGCTGTCTTACACAATAGATGATGTTTTAGACTGACATAACGCTGTCTTACACAATAGATGATGTTTTAGACTGACATAACGCTGTCTTACACAATAAGATGATGTTTTAGACTGACATAACGCTGTCTTACACAATAGATAGATGCCGTTTTAGACTGACATAATGCACAATAGATGATGTTTTAGACTGACATAACGCTGTATTACACAATAGATGATGTTTTCATTAGATGCCGTTTTAGACACATAATAGATGACGTTTTAGACTGACATAACGCTGTCTTAGACTGACATAACGGTGTCTTACACAATAGATGACGTTTTAGACTGACATAACGTTGTCTTACACAATAGATTATGTTTTAGACTGACATAACGCTGTCTTAGACTGACATAACGCTGTCTTACACAATAGATTATGTTTTAGACTGACATAACGCTGTCTTACACAATAGATGATGTTTTAGACTGACATAACGCTGTCTTACACAATAGATTACGTTTTAGACTGACATAACGCTGTCTTAGACTGACATAATGCTGTCTTAGACTGACATAATGCTTTCTTACACAATAGATGTTTTAGACTGACATAATGCTGTCTTACACAATAGATGACATTTTAGACTGACATAACGCTGTCTTAGACTGACATAACGCTGTCTTAGACTGACATAACGCTGTCTTAGACTGACATAATGCTGTCTTAGACTGACATAACGCTGTCTTACACAATAGATTATGTTTTAGACTGACATAACGCTGTCTTACACAATAGATGATGTTTTAGACTGACATAACGCTGTCTTACACAATAGATGCCGTTTTAGACTGACATAACGTTGTCTTAGACTGACATAACGCTGTCTTACACAATAGATGATGTTTTAGACTGACATAACGCTGTCTTACACAATAGATGACGTTTTAGACTGACATAACGTTGTCTTAGACTGACATAACGCTGTCTTACACAATAGATGACAATTTAGACTGACATAACGCTGTCTTACACAATAGATGATGTTTTAGACTGACATAACGTTGTCTTAGACTGACATAACGCTGTCTTACACAATAGATGACGTTTTAGACTGACATAACACTGTCTTACACAATAGATGATGTCTTGGACTGACATAACGCTGTCTTACACAATAGATTATGTTTTAGACTGACATAACTCTGTCTTACACAATAGATGACGTTTTAGAGTGACATAACGCTGTCTTACACAATAGATGATGTTTTAGACTGACAACGCTATCTTAGACTGACATAACGCTGTCTTAGACAATAGATGATGTTTTAGACTGACATAATGCAGTCTTACACAATAGATGATGTCTTGGACTGACATAACGCTGTCTTACACAATAGATGATGTTTTAGACTGACATAATGCTGTCTTACACAATAGATGATGTCTTAGACTGACATAACGCTGTCTTACACAATAGATGATGTTTTAGACTGACATAACGCTGTCTTACACAATAGATGATGTTTTAGACTGACATAACGCTGTCTTACACAATAGATGATGTTTTAGACTGACATAACGCTGTCTTACACAATAGATGATGTTTTAGACTGACATAACGCTGTCTTACACAATAGATGATGTTTTAGACTGACATAACGCTGTCTTACACAATAGATGCCGTTTTAGACTGACATAACGTTGTCTTACACAATAGATGTTTTAGACTGACATAACGCTGTCTTAGACTGACATAACGCTTTCTTACACAATAGATGTTTTAGACTGACATAATGCTGTCTTACACAATAGATGACGTTTTAGACTGACATAACGTTGTCTTAGACTGACATAACGCTGTCTTACACAATAGATGATGTTTTAGACTGACATAACGCTGTATTACACAATAGATGATGTTTTAGACTGACATAACGCTGTCTTACACAATAGATGCCGTTTTAGACTGACATAATGCTGTCTTACACAATAGATGACGTTTTAGACTGACATAACGCTGTCTTAGACTGACATAACGCTGTCTTACACAATAGATGTTTTAGACTGACATAATGCTGTCTTACACAATAGATGACGTTTTAGACTGACATAACGCTGTCTTAGACTGACATAACGCTGTCTTACACAATAGATGTTTTAGACTGACATAATGCTGTCTTACACAATAGATGATGTTTTAGACTGACATAACGCTGTCTTACACAATAGATGACGTTTTAGACTGACATAACGTTGTCTTAGACTGACATAACGCTGTCTTACACAATAGATTATGTTTTAGACTGACATAACGCTGTCTTACACAATAGATGATGTCTTAGACTGACATAACGCTGTCTTACACAATAGATTATGTTTTAGACTGACATAACTTTGTCTTAGACTGACATAATGCTGTCTTAGACTGACATAATGCTTTCTTACACAATAGATGTTTTAGACTGACATAATGCTGTCTTACACAATAGATGACATTTTAGACTGACATAACGCTGTCTTAGACTGACATAACGCTGTCTTAGACTGACATAACGCTGTCTTAGACTGACATAATGCTGTCTTAGACTGACATAATGCTTTCTTACACAATAGATGTTTTAGACTGACATAATGCTGTCTTACACAATAGATGATGTTTTAGACTGACATAACGCTGTATTACACAATAGATGCCGTTTTAGACTGACATAACGCTGTCTTAGACTGACATAACGTTGTCTTAGACTGACATAACGCTGTCTTACACAATAGATGATGTTTTAGACTGACATAACGCTGTCTTACACAATAGATGACGTTTTAGACTGACATAACGTTGTCTTAGACTGACATAACGCTGTCTTACACAATAGATGACGTTTTAGACTGACATAACACTGTCTTACACAATAGATGACGTTTTAGACTGACATAACGCTGTCTTACACAATAGATGATGTTTTAGACTGACATAACGCTGTCTTACACAATAGATGATGTTTTAGACTGACATAACGCTGTCTTACACAATAGATGATGTCTTAGACTGACATAACGCTGTCTTACACAATAGATTATGTTTTAGACTGACATAACGTTGTCTTAGACTGACATAACGTTGTCTTACACAATAGATGTTTTAGACTGACATAACGCTGTCTTAGACTGACATAACGCTGTCTTACACAATAGATGATGTTTTAGACTGACATAACGCTGTCTTAGACTGACATAATGCTCTCTTAGACTGACATAACGCTGTCTTACACAATAGATGATGTCTTAGACTGACATAACGCTGTCTTACACAATAGATTATGTTTTAGACTGACATAACGTTGTCTTAGACTGACATAACGTTGTCTTACACAATAGATGTTTTAGACTGACATAACGCTGTCTTAGACTGACATAACGCTGTCTTACACAATAGATGATGTTTTAGACTGACATAACGCTGTCTTAGACTGACATAATGCTCTCTTAGACTGACATAACGCTGTCTTACACAATAGATGTTTTAGACTGACATAATGCTGTCTTACACAATAGATGATGTCTTAGACTGACATAACGTTGTCTTACACAATAGATATTTTAGACTGACATAACGCTGTCTTAGACTGACATAACGCTGTCTTACACAATAGATGTTTTAGACTGACATAATACTGTCTTACACAATAGATGATGTTTTAGACTGACATAACGCTGTCTTAGACTGACATAATGCTCTCTTAGACTGACATAACGCTGTCTTACACAATAGATGTTTTAGACTGACATAATGCTGTCTTACACAATAGATGCCGTTTTAGACTGACATAACGCTGTCTTAGACTGACATAACGCTGTCTTACACAATAGATGATGTTTTAGACTGACATAACGCTGTCTTACACAATAGATGACGTTTTAGACTGACATAACGTTGTCTTAGACTGACATAACGCTGTCTTACACAATAGATGACAATTTAGACTGACATAACGCTGTCTTACACAATAGATGATGTTTTAGACTGACATAACGTTGTCTTAGACTGACATAACGCTGTCTTACACAATAGATGACGTTTTAGACTGACATAACACTGTCTTACACAATAGATGACGTTTTAGACTGACATAACGCTGTCTTACACAATAGATGATGTTTTAGACTGACATAACGCTGTCTTACACAATAGATGATGTTTTAGACTGACATAACGCTGTCTTACACAATAGATGATGTCTTAGACTGACATAACGCTGTCTTACACAATAGATGTTTTAGACTGACATAACGCTGTCTTAGACTGACATAACGCTGTCTTACACAATAGATGTTTTAGACTGACATAATGCTGTCTTACACAATAGATGATGTCTTAGACTGACATAACGTTGTCTTACACAATAGATATTTTAGACTGACATAACGCTGTCTTAGACTGACATAACGCTGTCTTAGACTGACATAACGCTGTCTTACACAATAGATGTTTTAGACTGACATAATACTGTCTTACACAATAGATGATGTTTTAGACTGACATAACGCTGTCTTAGACTGACATAATGCTCTCTTAGACTGACATAACGCTGTCTTACACAATAGATGTTTTAGACTGACATAATGCTGTCTTACACAATAGATGATGTTTTAGACTGACATAACGCTGTCTTACACAATAGATGATGTTTTAGACTGACATAATGCTGTCTTACACAATAGATGATGTTTTAGACTGACATAACTCTGTCTTACACAATAGATGACGTTTTAGAGTGACATAACGCTGTCTTACACAATAGATGATGTTTTAGACTGACAACGCTATCTTAGACTGACATAACGCTGTCTTAGACAATAGATGATGTTTTAGACTGACATAATGCTGTCTTACACAATAGATGATGTCTTAGACTGACATAACGCTGTCTTACACAATAGATGATGTTTTAGACTGACATAACGCTGTCTTACACAATAGATGATGTTTTAGACTGACATAACGCTGTCTTACACAATAGATGATGTTTTAGACTGACATAACGCTGTCTTACACAATAGATGATGTTTTAGACTGACATAATGCTGTCTTACACAATAGATTATGTTTTAGACTGACATAACGCTGTCTTACACAATAGATGATGTTTTAGACTGACATAACGCTGTCTTACACAATAGATGATGTTTTAGACTGACATAACGCTGTCTTACACAATAGATGATGTTTTAGACTGACATAACGTTGTCTTACACAATAGACTATTCTGTCTTCAGTGGACAACTTATGGAGCACATGTAATGTCCACATAAAGACACACTCAAACATTTCCTATCTTGTCATTTTCAACTACTGAGAAGCAGAGGGAGAGAGAGAAGGCGGTTGGAGCAAGAAAGAGTGTAGCTGGTGTGACTTGATATTTGCGTGGGAGAGGGCAAGGGCGCAAAGCCATCAGAACTACAAATATACTGGAGCATGTACACACACGCACGAACACGCGCCAAAGCCTGTCAGCTCCAACGCTCTGGACAGGAGCCCAGGACACTTCCAGCTCCAAGTGTGTGTCAGCAGGAGTCCAGGTCTGGGCTCTCGTCAGCCCACATCACTGTCATTAGTCTTCTAATGAGGAGAGGATTCGCTGCTGCATTAGGTAAATGTCACTTTGCACACACTAACATGTACTGTATGCACACAGTCCACACAAAGAGATGCTAGCAGCTTAATCTCAACCCCATTCAGATGTGATAGATCCTCCTCTCTTCTGTCATTGTCTAATGAAGGACAGCTCACTGAAGTGAAGCGTAGGCTAGCATCTTCCTCACCCACTCACTGAGACGTGTGGCTAGTGTCTGGCAAATGTGGCTAACACAAATCAATGACTCACCCCATTGCTGCCTTAGCTAGTTCGCTTTAGCCTAGCTAGAGTAACATCTCTCCCACCAGCTCATTGAGACGTGTAGCGGATGCTGGCTAATGTGGCTCACGCTAATCAGTGAGTCACTCCTGTCTGCTGTAGCTAGCCAGTGTACTGGCTCACTGACTGTGTCATTAGCATCATCATCAGCACGAATACACTTATCAGCTATGACATCCACCACTAACCCTGCCCACATACATTCCCTCGCTCTCTTTCTCTCCATCTCATACACACGTTCTCTTTACACACACACCCGCTCATCTACACACACGCATCCGCTAATCTACACACACGCATCCGCTAATCTACACACACACCCGCTAATGTACACACACACACACACGCTAATCTACACACACATACACACACCCGCTAATCTACACACATACGCACACCCGCTAATCTACACACACATACGCACACCCGCTAATCTACACACACATACACACACCCACTAACCTACACACACACCTGCTAATCTACACACACATACACACACCCACTAATCTACACACACATCCACACACCCGCTAATCTACACACACACCCACTAATCTACACACACACCCACTAATCTACACACACCCACTAATCTACACACATATCCACACACCTGCTAATCTACACACACACACGCTATTCTGCACAAATCATAGTCTACACTGTTAGTGGACCATCCTGGTTTTGTCTTAGTTGCACTGTGATCATGGATCCAGAGGTTGTGCCAGATCAGTGTTTAGAAGCAATGTCATCCTACTGGCTGTGTCTCCAGTGACACCGTATTCCCTATGGGCCCTGGTCAAAAGTAGTGCACTGTATAGGGATTAGGGTGTCATTTGGGATGCCGACTCTGTTTACCAGGGCAAACGTTCCCCTTTTAGTCATCTACAACATGGTGCAGTGAAGGAGTGACCCTCATTGTAATATTAGGACTCTTCAGAGACCTGGTTATTAGGAACAACAGGATGCTAATATCCTCCCTAACCCTTAAGATAATTAAACCCTGTTCCCTTTATAGTGCACTACTTTTGACCAACGTGTGCAGTATCAAGGGAATAGGGTGTAGTTTGGGATGCAGACACTGATATCAAGCCCTGGGTTTATGAGGGAATCGTCAGGATCAAAGCAGCTGTATGACATTCTCACCATCATAACAAACAGCCCACCACCACTGACTCTCACACACTTGATGACTACTGCACATGTCACCAGGTTAAAAGGACTGTATGAAAATAGACTTTCTGTGTGTGCGTACAGACGTGCTTGTGGTGTGTGTGTTACAGTTTAGCCAGATTGTCTCTTTACAAGGCGAGGCCATTACATAATTTGTGGAGGACCAAGTAGATCACATTCTGTGAGAGCTCCTGCTAAAGTCATATTAATGAATCATTGGTCCCGGGAGGTTGCCGTGGTGAGGTTATCGCCCTGGCATGTCTGGCTGTAGTCACGGTAACCCAGTCTGTCCATCTGTCATGTATGTCTGTCACCGAGAGAGAGAGAGAGAGAGAGGGAGACAGACTGAAAGGGAATTCCCCTCTTGTGTTAGCTGCCATATTACTATAGCAGAGACTTTGATGTAGCTAGGAGTGAGCTACAGTACCTCTGGCTATCTCAATATCTGTTTGGGTATGGATGCTCTGTAATGATTCATTCCACAACTATCAAGTGATCATAACTAGAGGATACTTCCTGTAGAGGATACTTACTTCCTGTAGAGGATACTTCCTGTAGAGAATATATGGTTCTGCTCGTGCTCTCTAATCATGCTACCACAGATTAGAGAGTAGCTCCCTAGTATTGTCTTCCAAACATTTAACTAGCCCACGCACTCTCATAATCAGCTGATGATGCAGGGTGGCACAGCTATAGTCCCGGCACATGTCCACCAGGCTTGTGTATGTGAATGTGTACTTGTTTGTGCCCATGTGCTTATATATGTTTCCTCCCAGCCATGCCGGCTAACAGCTTATGCCCCCCTCAGTGTCACCATGATCAAAGCAGATAGGACTGTGGTCACGACGTTCTACACAGTTTTTAAAGGAAATTTCAATATGTCTGCTCCCGTCAGAGAGTCAAAGGAGTCCTTGGGTCTTTTAAGTGGCACAAAAGGTTCATATTAGAGGCTGGTCTTTGAAGCCTGTTTGTGTGGGATATTATTTAACCCTTTGTGGTTTGGGGCTGGATCGTTCCTGCTTACAAAGACGTGCTCACATCACAGGTCAATTGGTGCACATGTTCTGGAGAAGGAAAAAAATATCTAGGGTCTTACTTTAGCGAGTTGGGAGCTAGGGGTCATTATGGAACCAGAACCACACAGTATCAGTGACGTAGGAACTATGGGAAGGAGCTAGAGGATGGAGTGGAACCAGACCTGTGCATCAGTGTGTTAGCCAGCCGTCCAGCCAGTCAGTTATCCAGTCAGCCATTCCATCCGACAACCAGTCAACCAGTCAGGAGTGAAGTGAGAGGAAAGGGGGAGTGGAGGGAGATGAGAGAAAAGGGGGAGTGGAGGGAAATGAGAGGAAAGGGGAGTGGAGGGAAATGAGAGGAAAGGGGAGTGGAGGGAGATGAGAGAAAAGGGGGAGTGGAGGGAAATGAGGAGAGGAAAGGGGGAGTGGGGGGAAATGAGGAAAGGGGGAGTGGAGGGAGAAGAGAGAAGGGGGAGTGGAGGGAAATGAGGAGAGGAAAGGGGGAGTGGTGGGAAATGAGGAAAGGTGGAGTGGGGGGAAATGAGGAGAGGAAAGGGGGAGTGGGGGGAAATGAGGAGAGGAGAAGAAGGGGGAGTGGAGGGAGAAGAGGAGAGAAGGGGGAGTGGAGGGAGGAGAGGAAAGGGGGAGTGGGGGGAAATGAGGAGAGGAGAGAAGTTGGTGTGGGGGGGAATGAGGAGAGAAGGGGGAGTGGAAGGAGAAGAGAGGAGAGAAGGGGGTGTGGAGGGAAACGAGGAGAGAAGGGGAGTGGAGGGAAACGAGGATCGAAGGGGAGTGGAGGGAAACGAGGAGAGGAGAGGGGGAGTAGAGGGAAACGAGGAGAGGAGGAGTGGAGGGAGAAGAGAAGAGGAAGGGGAGTGGAGGGAGGAGAGGAAAGGAAAGGAAAGGGAGTGGAGGGAGAAGAGGAGAGGAAAGGGAGTGGAGGGAGAAGAGGAGAGGAGAGGAAAGGGAGTGGAGGGAGGAGAGGAGAGGAAAGGGAGTGGAGGGAGAAGAGGAGAGGAAAGGAAAGGGAGTGGAGGGAGGAGACGAAAGGAAAGGGAGAGGAGGGAGGAGATGCGAGGAAAGGAAAGGAAAGGGAGTGGGGAGAGGAGAGGAAAGGGAGTGGAGGGAGAAGAGGAAAGGAAAGGAAAGGGAGTGGAGGGAGGAAAGGAAAGGAAAGGGAGTGGAGGGAGGAGAGGAAAGGAAAGGGAGTGGAGGGAGAAGAGGAAAGGAAAGGGAGTGGAGGGAGGAGAGGAAAGGGATTGGAGGGAGGAGAGGAAAGGGAGTGGAGGGAGAAGAGGAAAGGAAAGGAAAGGGAGTGGAGGGAGGAGAGGAAAGGAAAGGGAGTGGAGGGAGGAGAGGAAAGGAAAGGAAAGGGAGTGGAGGGAGAAGAGGAAAGGAAATGAAAGGGAGTGGAGGGAGGAGAGGAAAGGAAAGGGATTGGAGGGAGGAGAGGAAAGGAAAGGGAGTGGAGGGAGGAGAGGAAAGGAAAGGAAAGGGAGTGGAGGGAGAAGAGGAAAGGAAAGGAAAGGGAGTGGAGGGAGGAGAGGAAAGGAAAGGGATTGGAGGGAGAAGAGGAAAGGAAAGGAAAGGGAGTGGAGGGAGGAGAGGAAAGGAAAGGGAGTGGAGGGAGGAGAGGAAAGGAAAGGGAGTGGAGGGAGGAGAGGAAAGGAAAGGGAGTGGAGGGAGAAGAGGAAAGGAAAGGAAAGGAAAGGGAGTGGAGGGAGGAGAGGAAAGGAAAGGGAGTGGAGGGAGAAGAGGCAGACTGTGTGACGTAGTATATTTGATTTCAGAAGTCTAGATAGCGGGGAACTGTGTGCTATAAATTCTCTATATTGATCACTCTGTGTCAAGTACAAGGTATTGGGGTTGATGGTGGGATTTTATTTGTTCCAATAGGATGCATGTGTATATTTTGGGGGTCAAATAGGGATTTAAGATCAATATCATCTAGGCTAGTGACTTTTTCTAATGTAAGTTGAGAGGATCTGTGCTGTGGTGTGTTCTGAATCTGAATCTGTGTGACTGATAGCAGACATATGGCACTGTTTAGCTAAATGAGATCAACCAACCAGGGGATCAGGCCTTTTTATGGAGGGAGGTTAGAGCGAATGATAGGAGGGCGAGAATGAGGGCGGATAGGAGGGATGGAGAGAACAAGGGAAGATGGGAGGGAGGCCTCCTCTCGTTCTTGCTTCACCCTACTGTGCTGTTTGCCGTGCATGAAGTCATTCCCATCAGTCTCTTTCTCTACTTCCCTCCTGTGTGCTGCCGTCTTCACCTCTCTTGACGTCTCTGCCTCTCATCACCAGCTATGGGAAGTGACAGGCCACATCCTGGGGTGGCTAGCAGGGGCTGGTATAGCACTGCAAAAGAGCAGCACGACTCCCTTCTACTCCCCCCCACCACCACCACAGACGCACGCGCACACACAGACATGGGCATTCCCCCCTTCCCTTCTCCCCAGTCTTAATTCCTAAACGTATTTGCTCCAGTTGCTGCTGGCCGCTGCAGGGCTAGCTGTAGGGAGGGCCTGTCACACCCTACTTCCCTGGACCGACTACACACACACACACACACACACACACACACACACACACACACACACACACACACACACACACACACACACACACACACACACACACACACACACACACACACACAGAGGGCACTAATCAGACAGAGAGGGAGACACGGCTTATCTTTACAGGAGGGTTCAGTTAGATGGCCAGGGAGGGCACCCCTGGTACTACTACTACCCTTCCACTGACATGTAGGGAGGGCACCCCTGGTACTACTACTACCCTTCCACTGACATGTAGGGAGGGCACCCCTGGTACTACTACTACCCTTCCACTGACATGTAGGGAGGGCACCCCTGGTACTACTACTACCCTTCCACTGACATGTAGGGAGGGCACCCCTGGTACTACTACTACCCTTCCACTGACATGTAGGGAAAACACCCCTTGTACTACTACTACCCTTCCACTGACATGTAGGGAGGGCACCCCTGGTACTACTACTACCCTTCCACTGACATGTAGGTAGGGCACCCCTGGTACTACTACTACCCTTCCACTGACATGTAGGTAGGGCACCCCTGGTACTACTACTACCCTTCCACTGACATGTAGGAGGGCACCCCTGGTACTACTACTACCCTTCCACTGACATGTAGGTAGGGCACCCCTGGTACTACTACTACCCTTCCACTGACATGTAGGTAGGGCACCCCTGGTACTACTACTACCCTTCCACTAACATGTAGGTAGGGCACCCCTGGTACTACTACTACCCTTCCACTGACATGTAGGGAGGGCACCCCTGGTACTACTACTACCCTTCCACTGACATGTAGGGAGGGCACCCCTGGTACTACTACTACCCTTCCACTGACATGTAGGGAGGGCACCCCTGGTACTACTACTACCCTTCCACTGACATGTAGGGAGGGCACCCCTGGTACTACTACTACCCTTCCACTAACATGTAGGTAGGGCACCCATGGTACTACTACTACCCTTCCACTGACATGTAGGTAGGGCACCCCTGGTACTACTACTACCCTTCCACTGACATGTAGGTAGGGCACCCCTGGTACTACTACTACCCTTCCACTGACATGTAGGGAGGGCACCCCTGGTACTACTACTACCCTTCCACTGACATGTAGGGAGGGCACCCCTGGTACTACTACTACCCTTCCACTGACATGTAGGGAGGGCACCCCTGGTACTACTACTACCCTTCCACTGACATGTAGGGAGGGCACCCCTGGTACTACTACTACCCTTCCACTGACATGTAGGGAGGGCACCCCTAGTACTACTACTACCCTTCCACTGACATGTAGGGAGGGCACCCCTTGTACTACTACTACCCTTCCACTGACATGTAGGGAGGGCACCCCTTGTACTACTACTACCCTTCCACTGACATGTAGGGAGGGCACCCCTTGTACTACTACTACCCTTCCACTGACATGTAGGGAGGGCACCCCTGGTACTACTACTACCCTTCCACTGACATGTAGGGAGGGCACCCTGGTACTACTACTACCCTTCCACTGACATGTAGGAGGGCACCCTGGTACTACTACTACCCTTCCACTAACATGTAGGTAGGGCACCCATGGTACTACTACTACCCTTCCACTGACATGTAGGTAGGGCACCCTGGTACTACTACTACCCTTCCACTGACATGTAGGGAGGGCACCCTGGTACTACTACTACCCTTCCACTGACATGTAGGAGGGCACCCCTGGTACTACTACTACCCTTCCACTGACATGTAGGAGGGCACCCCTTGTACTACTACTACCCTTCCACTGACATGTAGGAGGGCACCCCTGGTACTACTACTACCCTTCCACTGACATGTAGGTAGGGCACCCTGGTACTACTACTACCCTTCCACTGACATGTAGGAGGGCACCCTGGTACTACTACTACCCTTCCACTGACATGTAGGGAGGGCACCCCTGGTACTACTACTACCCTTCCACTGACATGTAGGGAGGGCACCCTGGTACTACTACTACCCTTCCACTGACATGTAGGGAGGGCACCCTGGTACTACTACTACCCTTCCACTGACATGTAGGGAGGGCACCCCTGGTACTACTACTACCCTTCCACTGACATGTAGGGAGGGCACCCTGGTACTACTACTACCCTTCCACTGACATGTAGGGAAAACACCCTGGTACTACTACTACCCTTCCACTGACATGTAGGGAGGGCACCCTGGTACTACTACTACCCTTCCACTGACATGTAGGGAGGGCACCCCTGGTACTACTACTACCCTTCCACTGACATGTAGGGAGGGCACCCCTGGTACTACTACTACCCTTCCACTGACATGTAGGGAGGGCACCCCTGGTACTACTACTACCCTTCCACTGACATGTAGGGAGTTGTCAAGGGAATAGTCAGCAGGGCTAAGGGGCTAATCTGTTCCCCTGACTGGCTCCTCTGGGATGAAGAGGAGGTTCTAGAGGGAGGGATTGGTCGATCTACCCCCTTAATTCTCATGCAACCCCTTTGACATCTTTGTATATTTTTCTCACTCTTGTTTTATTTTCTCACCTAATTTCTCTTGCTCTCTCCTCCCTCCCTTTCTCTCTCTCCTCCCTCTCTTGCTCTCTCTCTTTCCTCCCTTTCTCTCTCTCCTCTCTCTCTCACACACTCTTTCTCTGTCACTGGCCTCAGACCAGAGTAGTGTGCACTACTTCTACCGACCTGTTTAAGAGGCTGTAAAACTAATTGCTAGGAAAACCGGTCATTTCATGAGACTCAAACAAGGATTCTAATTTCCCCAAAAGATGTCCACAATCATCAAGCATGCTCCCATGAGACACTCTCCTTCCTGAATGTCAGTTCTTTTTAAGTGCTCTCATGAATGTCAAGACATTTTCTCACACTCAAGAAGCTCCATTACTTTTTACTCTCAATAAAGTTTTTACAAGTCTGTTTGTTTCAGTCAAGCGTGGAGGAAATGGTGTCCCAAATATCACAGTATCACACAATATCACTCCTGTTGCTCTGCTTTTACCCCTGTGGAAGCGGAGAGGAAGAAATAGAGAACGGAGAGAGATGAAAAGGTCTGGGGATCTCGTGAAAATCAAAAACAAATCTCCCGGAGCAGAGAGGTTAACCCCTTCAGACAGCAGAGGCTTTGAAGTGGAGCGGCCATATTGTTAATTGTCGGCGATGGGCTTAGGGAAAGGTGGTAGCAATTTAACCCCAGCACTGGGCTGCTGGGTGCGGGTCCATGCCTGGCCTCTCCTATCAGGTGTTTGCAGATGTTGGAGTCTCGCTGGGGAAAAGCACAAGAAAACCCTGCAGATGAGAGGCCGACTTAACCGGCCAATATTCCTTTGTTTGCTCAGCCGATCGCTCTCTAATTGGCAGGGAGGGGAAACAGAAGCCCAGCGATTGGACCGCTAGAGCGGTTACCGGGACTATTTTTGAGCGTATGCTTGCAGACAGGTGCTCGCAATTATGCTGCTGCTCTCCTTCCCACGACAGGGATGATGTCATGACTGCTGTTCTGCTCTCTGCGACGGAGTTGACAACCTCTTAACGCTCCCCTATGCTTACGGAGATTACAAATACATTCCGTTCTCTCTATGGTTACAGGGATGACGCCATTATCCACTCAGTCCTTGGCGACAGATTTCAGCAGTGTTTAGATTTGTCAAATAACTTCCTCTGAAGCCATTTTCCCTGTGTGCCCACTTTAGTGTGTTCCTTGTACTACGTAAATACCTCCTCCAAATGACTAGATCAGTCTGGCCCATCGTTGCATTGCAGCCCCTTAAAAACCTACCGTAGCACTTACCAAAACAGAGACTCATAAAGAATGTCACTTTGTATCTAAGCAGTGTGTATAGTCTGTCCTGACTGCAGCGGTGGCGTCTGTGTTTCCCCCGTCTCCCTGGATGTCTGTGTTTGTCAGCTCAGCTGCTGTGTGACGGGGTTGATGTCCCTAACTGTCCCCTTCGCTTTGGGCTGCTGCTCTCCAGGTGAAACAGTAGCCCATCACAGACAGACAGACACAACCTATTGGCTGGGTTGGCTGGTGCTGAGACAGCACTTTGAACTGGTTGATGCCTGTCGACTCTCTACTCTCTCACACACATACAGCTCCCCCTGTCTTTCTGGTTCTCTACCTGTTTGTCAGGCTTTCTACCTCTGATCATTTTAGGCAGATTCAAATGTAACCAGGTTCTTTTCAAGTTGTGGTGTTTGCAACCTAGCATGATTCAACATAGAATATCAGCAAGAAACAAAACAAACTGACATGTACCTCGAAGTGTTAAACTGGTAGCTGTTTGAGGCATGAACAGACACACAGGTGTGTGTAGCCTGTGTTTCATATTGAGTGGGTTGACAGTCATTTAGGGTTGAGAACTGGTGCATTCCGTTGCCCCTGCAATTAAACACCCTCATTTGACTCTGCAGCCTCATTCCAACCGTCAGTCCCAATACCCTGGCTAGCGGAGATGACAGAGCTGTGTTTGGCCAGGTTTCTCCTCTTTCCCCACCTCTGAAGGCTCATTTAGCCTGCTCATTCTGACCGCACCTTGTTGGTGTGGGTGGTGACCACTGGCTTTGTCCCGTGTCGCTGGCCGTGCCGAGCAACTGGCATCCCAAATGACTCCCTACAGTGCCTTGCGAAAGTATTCAGCCCCCTTGAATTTTGTGAACTTTTGCCACATTTCAGGCTTCAAACATAAATATATAAAACTGTATTTTTTTGTGAAGAATCAACAACAAGTGGGACACAATCATGAAGTGGAACGACATTTATTGGATATTTCAAAAACATTTAACAAATCAAAAACGGAAAAATTGGGCGTGCAAAATTATTCAGCCCCCTTAAGTTAATACTTTGCAGCGCCACCTTTTGCTGCGATTACAGCTGTAAGTCACTTGGGGTATGTCTCTATCAGTTTTGCACATCGAGAGACTGACATTTTTTCCCATTCCTCCTTGCAAAACAGCTCGAGCTCAGTGAGGTTGGATGGAGAGCATTTGTGAACCGCAGTTTTCCACAGTTCTTTCCACAGATTCTCGATTGGATTCAGGTCTGAACTTTGACTTGGCCATTCTAACACCTGGATATGTTTATTTTTTAACCATTCCATTGTAGATTTTGCTTTATGTTTTGGATCATTGTCTTGTTGGAAGACAAATCTCCGTCCCAGTCTCATGTCTTTTGCAGACTCCATCAGGTTTTCTTCCAGAATGGTCCTGTATTTGGCTCCATCCATCTTCCCATCAATTTTAACCATCTTCCCTGTCCCTGCTGAAGAAAAGCAGGCCCAAACCATGATGCTGCCACCACCATGTTTGACAGTGGGGATGGGGTGTTCAGGGTGATGAGCTGTGTTGCTTTTACGCCAAACATAACGTTTTGCATTGTTGCCAAAAAGTTCAATTTTGGTTTCATCTGACCAGAGCACCTTCTTCCACATGTTTGGTGTGTCTCCCAGGTGGCTTGTGGCAAACTTTAAACAACACTTTTTATGGATATCTTTAAGAAATGGCTTTCTTCTTGCCACTCTTCCATAAAGGCCAGATTTGTGCAATATACGACTGATTGTTGTCCTATGGACAGAGTGTCCCACCTCAGCTGTAGATCTCTGCAGTTCATCCAGAGTGATCATGGGCCTCTTGGCTGCATCTCTGATCAGTCTTCTCCTTGTATGAGCTGAAAGTTTAGAGGGACAGCCAGGTCTTAGTAGATTTGCAGTGGTCTGATACTCCTTCCATTTCAATATAATCGCTTGCACAGTGCTCCTTGGGATGTTTAAAGCTTGGGAAATCTTTTTGTATCCAAATCCGGCTTTAAACTTCTTCACAACAGTATCTCGGACCTGCCTGGTGTGTTCCTTGTTCTTCATGATGCTCTCTGCGCTTTTAACGGACCTCTGAGACTATCACAGTGCAGGTGCATTTATACTGAGACTTGATTACACACAGGTGGATTGTATTTATCATCATTAGTCATTTAGGTCAACATTGGATCATTCAGATAATCCTAACTGAACTTCTGGAGAGAGTTTGATAGGCTTTGTTCAAAGTAGTGCACTATATAGGGACGAGAGTGCCATTTGGGACGTATCTCGTCTGTTAAAGCCGTCACCCGTGGAAGGGCCTGGTGTGACCCAGGCTGTCCCAAATCCCCAGACCGGAGCTGTGCTGAAGGACAAAGAGCACACCGGCGCGCAACAGAGACCCATACAGTGCTGGAGGAACACACTGTGTTGATCCTAAAACAACCCCTCATCTGGGTCAGCAGACACACACACGGCTTCAATGTTACTGAAGCTGTTTGACAGGATAGGAAGCTTTGTATCATCTCTATATTATCGTGTAAGTCTTATAGCAAGCGTGTGGAAAATAGATCCAGTATGAGGAGCCGACTCAGAGCATTGTTCAGTACTAGCTGTGACTACTGAAGTACTGTAGTTTACAGCCTGCTACAGTTCTAACACTACAGACCCAATACATCTACCTCCACGTGCAGAAGGATTTTAAACCGTCACTTTTCCTCTGTCCTTCCCTGCTTTTTTTGCTCTTACACACACATACACCGTTCTCTCTTATTCACACACATACACCGTTCTCTCTTATACACACACATACACCGTTCTCTCTTATACACACACATACACCGTTCTCTCTTATACACACACATACACCGTTCTCTCTTATACACACACATACACCGTTCTCTCTTATACACACACACATACACCGTTCTCTCTTATACACACACATACACTGTTCTCTCTTATACACACACATACACCGTTCTCTCTTATACACACACATACACTGTTCTCTCTTATACACACACATACACCGTTCTCTCTTATTCACACACATACACCGTTCTCTCTTATACACACACATACACCGTTCTCTCTTATACACACACATACACCGTTCTCTCTTATACACACACATACACCGTTCTCTCTTATACACACACATACACCGTTCTCTCTTATTCACACACACATACACCGTTCTCTCTTATACACACACATACACCGTTCTCTTTTATTCACACACATACACCGTTCTCTCTTATACACACATACACCGTTCTCTCTTATACACACACATACACCGTTCTCTTTTATTCACACACATACACCGTTCTCTCTTATACACACACATACACCGTTCTCTCTTATACACACACATACACCGTTCTCTCTTATACACACACATACACCGTTCACTCTTATACACACACATACACCATTCTCTCTTATACACACACATACACCGTTCTCTCTTATACACACACATACACCGTTCACTCTTATACACACACATACACCGTTCTCACTTATGCACACACATACACCGTTCTCACTTATGCACACACATACACCGTTCTCACTTATGCACACACATACACCGTTCTCTCTTATACACATGCATACACCGTTCTCTCTTATACACACGCATACACTGTTCTCTCTTATACACACACATACACCGTTCTCTCTTATACACACACATACACCGTTCTCTCTTATACACACACACATACACCGTTCTCTCTTATACACACATACACCGTTCTCTCTTATACACACATACACCGTTCTCTCTTATACACACACATACACCGTTCTCTCTTATACACACACATACACCGTTCTCTCTTATACACACACATACACCGTTCACTCTTATACACACACATACACCGTTCTCACTTATGCACACACATACACCGTTCTCACTTATGCACACACATACACCGTTCTCACTTATGCACACACATACACCGTTCTCTCTTATACACATGCATACACCGTTCTCTCTTATACACACACATACACCGTTCTCTCTTATACACACACATACACCGTTCTCTTTTATTCACACACATACACCGTTCTCTCTTATACACACACATACACCGTTCTCTCTTATGCACACACACCGTTTTCTCTTATACACACACATACACCGTTCTCTCTTATACACACACATACACCGTTCTCTCTTATGCACACACACCGTTTTCTCTTATACACACACATACACCGTTCTCTCTTATGCACACACATACACCGTTCTCTTTTATTCACACACATACACCATTCTCATTATTCACACACACATACACCGTTCTCTCTTATACACACACATACACCGTTCTCTCTTATGCACACACACCGTTTTCTCTTATACACACACATACACCGTTCTCTCTTATGCACACACATACATCGTTCTCTCTTATGCACACACATACACCGTTCTCTCTTATGCACACACATACACCGTTCTCTTTTATTCACACACACATACACCATTCTCATTATTCACACACACATACACCGTTCTCTCTTATACACACACATACACCGTTCTCTCTTATACACACACATACACCGTTCTCTCTTATACACACACATACACCGTTCTCTCTTATACACACATACACCGTTCTCTCTTATGCACACACATACACCGTTCTCTCTTATGCACACACATACACCGTTCTCTCTTATGCACACACATACACCGTTCTCTCTTATACACACACATACACCGTTCTCTCTTATGCACACACATACACCGTTCTCTCTTATACACACACATACACCGTTCTCTCTTATACACACATACACCGTTCTCTCTTATACACACACATACACCGTTCTCTTTTATTCACACACACATACACCGTTCTCTCTTATACACACATACACCGTTCTCTCTTATACACACACATACACCGTTCTCTTTTATTCACACACATACACCGTTCTCTCTTATACACACATACACCGTTCTCTCTTATACACACACATACACCGTTCTCTCTTATACACACACATACACCGTTCACTCTTATACACACACATACACCGTTCTCTCTTATACACACACATACACCGTTCTCTCTTATACACACACATACACCGTTCACTCTTATACACACACATACACCGTTCTCACTTATGCACACACATACACCGTTCTCACTTATGCACACACATACACCGTTCTCACTTATGCACACACACATACACCGTTCTCTCTTATACACATGCATACACCGTTCTCTCTTATACACACGCATACACTGTTCTCTCTTATACACACACATACACCGTTCTCTCTTATACACACACATACACCGTTCTCTCTTATACACACACACATACACCGTTCTCTCTTATACACACACACATACACCGTTCTCTCTTATACACACATACACCGTTCTCTCTTATACACACATACACCGTTCTCTCTTATACACACACATACACCGTTCTCTCTTATACACACACATACACCGTTCTCTCTTATACACACACATACACCGTTCACTCTTATACACACACATACACCGTTCTCACTTATGCACACACATACACCGTTCTCACTTATGCACACACATACACCGTTCTCACTTATGCACACACATACACCGTTCTCTCTTATACACATGCATACACCGTTCTCTCTTATACACACACATACACCGTTCTCTCTTATACACACACATACACCGTTCTCTTTTATTCACACACATACACCGTTCTCTCTTATACACACACATACACCGTTCTCTCTTATGCACACACACCGTTTTCTCTTATACACACACATACACCGTTCTCTCTTATACACACACATACACCGTTCTCTCTTATGCACACACACCGTTTTCTCTTATACACACACATACACCGTTCTCTCTTATGCACACACATACACCGTTCTCTTTTATTCACACACATACACCATTCTCATTATTCACACACACATACACCGTTCTCTCTTATACACACACATACACCGTTCTCTCTTATGCACACACACCGTTTTCTCTTATACACACACATACACCGTTCTCTCTTATGCACACACATACATCGTTCTCTCTTATGCACACACATACACCGTTCTCTCTTATGCACACACATACACCGTTCTCTTTTATTCACACACACATACACCATTCTCATTATTCACACACGTATACACCGTTCTCTCTTATACACACACATACACCGTTCTCTCTTATACACACACATACACCGTTCTCTCTTATACACACACATACACCGTTCTCTCTTATACACACATACACCGTTCTCTCTTATGCACACACATACACCGTTCTCTCTTATGCACACACATACACTGTTCTCTCTTATGCACACACATACACCGTTCTCTCTTATACACACACATACACCGTTCTCTCTTATGCACACACATACACCGTTCTCTCTTATACACACACATACACCGTTCTCTCTTATACACACACATACACCGTTCTCTCTTATACACACACATACACCGTTCTCTCTTATACACACACATACACCGTTCTCTCTTATACACACACATACACCGTTCTCTCTTATGCACACACATACACCATTCTCTCTTATACACACACATACACCGTTCTCTCTTATGCACACACATACACCGTTCTCTTTTATTCACACACATACACCGTTCTCTCTTATACACACACATACACCGTTCTCTCTTATACACACACATACACCGTTCTCTCTTATACACACACATACACCGTTCTCTCTTATACACACACATACACCGTTCTCTCTTATACACACACATACACCGTTCTCTCTTATACACACACATACACCGTTCTCTCTTTTACACACACATACACCGTTCTCTCTTATGCACACACATACACCGTTCTCTCTTTTACACACACATACACCGTTCTCTCTTATGCACACACATACACCATTCTCTCTTATACACACACACACACCGTTCTCTCTTATGCACACACATACACCGTTCTCTCTTATGCACACACATACACCGTTCTCTCTTATACACACACATACACCGTTCTCTCTTATGCACACACATACACCGTTCTCTTTTATTCACACACATACACCGTTCTCTCTTTTACACACACATCGTTCTCTCTTATACACACACATACACCGTTCTCTTTTATTCACACACACATACACCGCTCTCTCTTATACACACACATACACCGTTCTCTCTTTTACACACACATCGTTCTCTCTTATACACACACATACACCGTTCTCTCTTATACACACACATACACCGTTCTCTTTTATTCACACACATACACCGTTCTCTCTTTTACACACATCGTTCTCTCTTATACACACACATACACCGTTCTCTTTTATGCACACACATACACCGTTCTCTTTTATTCACACACATACACCGTTCTCTTTTATTCACACACATACACCGTTCTCTCTTATACACAAACATACATCGTTCTCTCTTATACACAAACATACACCGTTCTCTCTTATACACAAACATACACCGTTCTCTCTTATACACAAACATACACCGTTCTCTCTTATACACACACATACACCGCTCTCTCTTATGCACACACATACACCGTTCTCTTTTATTCACACACATACACCGTTCTCTCTTATACACACACATACACCGTTCTCTCTTATACACACACATACACCGTTCTCTCTTATACACACACATACACCGTTCTCTCTTATTCACACACATACACCGTTCTCTCTTATACACACACATACACCGTTCTCTCTTATACACACACATACACCGTTCTCTCTTATACACACACATACACCGTTCTCTCTTTTACACACACATACACCGTTCTCTCTTATGCACACACATACACCGTTCTCTCTTATGCACACACATACACCGTTCTCTCTTATGCACACACATACACTGTTCTCTTTTATTCACACACATACACCGTTCTCTCTTTTACACACACATACACCGTTCTCTCTTATACACACATACACCATTCTCTCTTATGCACACACATACACCGTTCTCTCTTTTACACACACATACACCGTTCTCTCTTTTACACACACATACACCGTTCTCTCTTATGCACACACATACACCGTTCTCTCTTATGCACACACATACACCGTTCTCTCTTATGCACACACATACACTGTTCTCTCTTATGCACACACATACACCGTTCTCTCCTATGCACATACATACACCGTTCTCTCTTGTCCCTCTGTCCACATGGTCTCTGAGTGCAGCAGCACTGATCTGTGAGGACAAGATGACATTGCAGCGTTCCTTCTGTGTCTCTCTCGTTGTTTTCTTCTTCTGTCGTTTCTCTCTCCCTCCCTCATCCTCCCTCTTTTTCTACCCCCCTTCCTCTGTCTCTCCCTCACTCACCCATTCACTCTCCCTCCCTTTCTCTCACCTCTGTCTCCTCTCTCCTCCGTCTCTCCTTGTCCCCAGTGGGGGTGTTGTTTGTAGAGCATTATAATTTATAACCGAACAGAGTGGATTTAATTTCAGCAGCACTGGACTCGCCAGCAGGGCGCCAGCCTGCAATCAGGAGAATCAGCAGCGAGCGGCCGCGAGCCCCCGCTGAATGGAAAGTATTATCACCAGCCACAAACGGACACTGTTTCTCCTCAGACAACTCCCTCGATGCTCCCTGCCAGCGCCTCCCCGGCTTCTCTTTCATTCAGCTAGCTATTCCTGTCCTCCCCAGATCAGCCCTCTTTTCTCTCTTTCTCTCTCATCCTTTCTCTCTCTCTCTCTCTCTCTCTCTCTGTAGTTGCTCTCTGTGTTTATGCTATTATGTTGTATCTTAAGGAGCCATACGCTATTATAAATGCTCATAGCATGTGTTCCACCTGTGTGTAATATTTATGGAGACAGCAGTCTAATCTGTAGTTCTCTTCATGTTGACATACGTAGGTTGTTCTGCTCTATGGCCCCCTGAGAGTTCTAAAGCAAACTGCTGAAAGAAGAGAAAAACCTAGTGGTCCTCTCCTCCGCAAACATTCTGCCCCTTTTCCTCTCTTTCCTCCCTCTCTCCTCTCCTCTGTCCTTGGGAGTCTTTTTTTCTCAACGGCCTGTCTAACAGTTGCTATGTTCAGCTCCTAAATCTCCACGTCTGTGACACATGCCAGACAAAGGAAGCTCCTGCACGCTGCGGGAGGGAAAGAAACGAGGAGAGAGAAAGCAGGAAAGAAAGAGAGTGAGAAGGAAAGAGAAATGTTTCTGGCTCTGGCAGGTAGGCTTGGCCCTAGGAGTAATGCTGTTTAAACACCAGGGTCATTACCAAAGCTTAAAAAGTTTTAGACATGAACATTTGACATAATCAAATGATATGACACATTAATGTATCATTAATTAGTTGTTAGTGTTTCAGTATACTACCTCCTTGTGGTAGACACATACACACAGTATTTTCCGCCAAAGCAACGCGATCATATTCGTAAATCGAAGCCGAACCGCCATCTTTCTCCTTTTAGCATAATTCATATCCTGGATTTCCAGCCACTTTGATGAACTGTCCTTTTTTATTTAAATTGTTTGGTAATGACTGCAAGAGTAACTTAAATGCTTTAGAAACTGAATAACACACATGGAACCAAAAAAGGAGTTGACTTCAAAAAGCCACAATTAGCTCATTATGTTTGCTGGAGGTTTTGTTACCACATGAAATGAGTCATTTCTCTGTGTTGTTGTTTCTTGGTGAAGGCCTCAACACGGGTTCAGTGGAAGAGCTCATCTCCTAAAGACTACAACATCAGCATTTTATTATCCAATATCTCCCCCATAATTGAAATGGTGTGGCCTGGTTTTGTCATTTGGCAGGCGGAAGAGAGTCTTGGGAGTGTGTGTGTGTGTTTAGTCGCCTCCCGTCCGGTTTGTCACTGTCACTTTGTTTTTGCACTGTAAAAACACAAACATAAAAAGAGCCTCCTGGTTTTGAAAACAAATGAGAGGATTGGGGAAGAGGAGTGAGAAGAGGGATTTGGCAAGAAATTGAGATTTGAAGAACGACACGATAGAGAGAGAGAGAAATGAGAGGGAGAGAGAGGGAGAGATGTTTAGGGGCCAAGCTTTTGAACAGACAGATTTAGTTTAGCTGGGTAAAAACTTCATGATGTTATTCTCTCACAGTAAAGCAGATGTATGAAGGAAGTAATCCAGTAATCTGGCACTGCGGATGTGTCCCAAATGGCACCCTATTCCCTACAAAGTGCACTTCTTCTGACCAGGGCTCGTAGGAATCTGATGAAAGGTAATGCAATATGTAGGGAATAGGGTGCCATTTGGGGCTCGGACTGAGAGAAGATCCTCAAATCCTTCGGTCTCCTAGTAACCTGAGTGTTGTTGGGGGGGGATCATGCCACCCGCTCTAAAAATAACTTCTCAAAATGTAAGTGCAACGAATGACCTGTCGCCATGCCAACAGCTAAAGACTGCAGTGAGGCCGAGATGGAGTGGCGGGATGGGGGGTGTAGAACGGTAGAGCCCTCGGTGCTACTCTTGTCGTAGTTGTTTCATTTAACATGGAGTTATGATGTGTTATGGAACCCTTTTAGTGTTAATGTCCCTTGGCAGCAGTTGCAGAGGCAGCATGTAGGAAAGCAAAGGGTAATGTTTTCTCCCTCACTCTCTCTCTCTTTATTTCTCTCTCTCTCTTGTTCTCGTTCTGTCTCCCTCCCTCACTCTCTCTCTTTATTTCTCTCCCTCTTTATTTCTCTCTCTCTCTTGTTCTCGTTCTGTCTCCCTCACTCTCTCTCTTTATTTCTCTCTCTCCCTTGTTCTCGTTCTGTTTCCCTTATTCTCATTCTATCTATTTCTCTCTCTCTCCCTTGTTCTCGTTCTGTCTCCCTCACTCTCTCTCTTTATTTCTCTCTCTCTCCCCCTCACACTCTCTCTTTATTTCTCTCTCTCTCCCCCTCACTCTCTCTCTATATTTCTCTATCTCTCCTTTGTTCTCGTTCTGTCTCCCTCCCTCACTCTCTCTCTCTTTATTTCTCTCTCTCTCCATTGTTCTCGTTTTGTCTCCCTCACTCTTTCTCTCTTTATTTCTCTCTCTCCTTTGTTCTCGTTCTGTCTCCCTCACTCTCTCTTTATTTCTCTCTCTCTCCCTTGTTCTCGTCCTGCCTCCCTCTCTTTCAAATCATTTATCCTGGTCATGACCTTTTTACATGAACTTTGCCCAGACTTAATCCAACGCTAAATGTGTTAAAGGATGCCTGCTGAAGTCTTGCCGGCGTGCTTAGGTGTGTATGTGTAGTGATCTGTGCAGGCCAGTGAAAGCCCTGAAGGCAGTGGAGGCTGATTGGAGATCAGAACCACACACTTGATGAATGTGAGGGCAAAGGAGGGACGGAGAGAGAGAAAGGGAGGGAGGGAGGAGAGGCTCCCTATGTTCTCTGGTGCTGATCAAGGTCGTTCTAGTTCTGCCAAGAGGCTCACCCTCATAAACAACTAAGAAATGTAGACACACACACACACACATCTGCATGAAACCATCTCTCCTCTTGACTGTTCCTAGTTGGAGTGAATGAGGCTATTCAAAAGCAAGACGCACATTCCCCTGACTCCTTTCACTTTACACGTGACGCAGCCCACCTCTTCACCCATCTGTCCGGGTGTGTGTTTAAGGCTGGCTGTCATGCAAGGCTAACATGGTACCGAGCAGTGGGGCGAGCTCAGGACATCTGGCCATGGTCCAGGGAGCGAGGCTGGAGCAAGAGTCCCACTACACATATAGGAGTGTGTCTTGGTTTATATGGTTGTTCCATATTTGGTATAATAGTAGTGTCAGCTGGCTATATGAGATGATAGAGATATGAAACATGGTACAGTAGGCTGAATGATCATACAGTAAAGAGTGAGTATTGAGCTCACATCACAGGGCGAAGCACTATTGCTGCAGAAAGCGGCATATTTTTGTCACAATTTATATCAGTGTGAGATCGTGACAGTTTCACTGAGCTCTGATCTTTCTGTTGGTTATTCATTCTGGGAACACACAACCACACACACACACCACACCACTCAGACATACACACACACACACACACACACACACACTACTCAGAGCTCAGACAATAACACACACACCACACACTCAGAGCTCAGACATACACACACCACTCAGAGCTCAGACATACACACACCACACACACACCACTCAGAGCTCAGACATACACACACCACACAGCCACACACACCACTCAGAGCCCAGACATACACACACACCACACCACTCAGAGCTCAGACATACACACACACACCACACACTCAGAGCTCAGACATACACACACATACCACACAACCACACACACACCACTCAGAGCTCAGACAATAACACACACACCACACACTCAGAGCTCAGACATACACACACCACTCAGAGCTCAGACATACACACACACACACACACACACACACACACACACACACACACACACACACACACACACACACACACACTCAGAGCTCAGACATACACACACACACACACACACACACACACACACACACACACACACACACACACACCACACACTCAGAGCTCAGACATACACACACACACACACACCACACACTCAGAGCTCAGACATACACACATAAACGCAGATCTTTCACATTAGGTTTGTACTGTAAAGGCATGCAACACTCTGGCACGCAGAAACACACACTGACCTCTCAGTTGTGTTGGGGCTCTGATCCACAGAGTGACGACAACAGAGCTGGTAGCTGTCCCATTAAAGGTTGAAGGATGTCTTATTTAGTATGAGATCATCTGAGCAGATGCCTTGATAACATGTCAGTGTCTGCTCTCTTCCTGTCGTTTCCATTGGTAAAAGAGGCAGGCGCCGTGGTGGCAGGGTGAGACCACAGTCGTTGTTCATTTACAGTAGTCTCCAGAGGTGTCACCACAGGGATCACCCAATGACAGCAGAGACCGAAAGTAGTAATGTATCACGGAACGATTGAGAGTCCAACAGTTTTCCGCCCATGTTGGTTTGATGCAATCCCACTGTTAGTCACATGACTATAGCTTCAACGCTAGCCTCACAATTGCTAGCTCTCTCACTCTCCTAGCCTTTAAAGCTGGGAGCATTAGCATGCAGCAAGGCGCTGACCTTAACACTGACACCCGTACACTACCTGCATCCCAAATGGGCACCCTACTTCCTAAGTAGTGCACTGTGTAGGGAACTGGATGCCATTTGAGACGCAGATAAGCACTGAATGATCATTTAAGAGTCACTGAATGTTATTCTTAGTGTGTTATCTGTTAATGGTATTCCACTGTTCTCCAGACCTGGAGCGGTAATGGCTGCCGGGTGCTGGGCTAGCATATTGACACTAATGGTTCTTACAGATCTGCTGGGCTGGTTGCCTCCCTCCCTCTATCCTCCATAAACATGAGCCTAGTGAGCGTTGGTAATGTAATGTCCACCGCACCACTGTACTGTGCTAATATAGTCAGTCACTTCCATTAGGATGGGCTCTCTATCGCATCACTCTCACTTGTGTTCCCGCAGTCGTTACCCGCTCCACTCATCATTCTATTAGAGAGCAGGAGGTGGAGAGAATAAAGGTTCCCTTTTCATTTCCATCTGGAGCGCGGTGAATGAGGAATGGGTGGCCAGGGGGTATGTGTTGTTGTTGTCTGTGTGCCCAGCCCTGTGCCCGTTATGGAAATAAATGCCCCCGCTTTTTAAAATATCTCTTTCGGGCAAATTAGACGAAAATGCTCTGCTGCAAACAGCTGTTGCATTCTGAACAGATGGTTGAGGAGCCATCATCCCTTTGTTTTAGAGAGAGACGAAGGGAGGCACCCACGCTGCCTGTATCCTCAAGGCTTAACCCGTGGCTCACTGGACTGTAGATACATTTAGCATGTTTATTATGGAGTGGGATGTGGGGGTGGGTGACGTTGCTTGTCACCTCCTTAAACACAAGTGGTGTGATTGTCCTGGGCAAGGGGGGTCGTGGTTGTTTTGTTGAAGGTCAGCTGCCTGGTTTCTCTCTCTCTTTCTCTGTGTAGAACGGAGCAGACTGACCAGTGCAGGTGTCAGGTCTCCATGTCAGGAGAAACACTGCAGTCTCTATGGAGGCACATATTATACTGAACTTACTATATATACTGTGCTGTACTTTTTTCTGTCACTTTCAGACACATTTTTTGATCCTAGCCTAGTCAATGTTTTGGGGGCCAGAAATGTGTTTAGCATCGCTATAGAAAAGCATCCCACACACACTTCCCCCAAACACGCGCGTTCTCTCTCACTCACACACTTTTAGTTTAGTTCCCTGCGGTCATCCAAGCTCAACTCTCAATTTTCCTGTGACATGTTAAACGCTGGATATTTATAACCTGGCCTTTCTCTCTCTCTCTCTCTCTCTCTCTCTCTCACACACACACACACACACACACACACACACACACACACACACACACACACACACACACACACACACACACACACACACACACACACACACACACACACACACACACACACACACACACACACACACACACACACACACACACTCACTCACTCACTCACTCACTCACTCACTCACTCACTCACTCACTCACTCACTCACTCACTCACTCACTCACTCACTCACTCACTCACTCACTCACTCACTCACTCACTCACTCACTCACTCTTCCTCTGTTAATGGTCAGTGCACATTGCTGCCGCCCCTCTTCCTGTGTACACCCTCTTTTCTTCCTCTCTTCCTCAGTGGCGTGATAATGTCTCTCTCACCCCAAGCACACAGACACACACACACACAGGCACACACAGACACACAGGCACACGCACACACACACACACACAGGCACAGACACACACAGGCACAGACACACACACACACACACGCACACAGACACAGACACACACACACTGGGCTGCTGTGTGACTGTCAGCTGGTAGTGTGAGAAAGAGAAGTAACGTTCAACTTTAAGCTAATATAACTGCTCAGTGAAATACTACTCTTTGCGTAGCTGATGTGAAGGAGACTCAGCAGGATTGTGGTCAATTCAGAAAGTAATTTCTAATATTCCTAATTGAAAAATAATTGGAATGTCCTGAATTGACTGGAATTGAAATGGAACTGATCCCAAACCTGACTGTTGATTTGTGTGTCTGTGTTTGGTATATGTGAGCATTAATGTGTATGTTTAAAGATCAGCCAGACATGCCAAACACACCTCATCTCTTTCTCACATTCAGGCGGTGCTTGTGGGAGGTAGGTTGGGTTGCTAGTTTGGGAGCATGATTAGTGAGCAGACAGACAGAGAGACAGACTCATCTGAGGAGGGGAGAGATGGGAGCCGAGCAGTAGTTCACGTGGGGGTCAGCTGCTGCTCCCTTCATTTTAATTGAGTTAAGATGGGCAAATCTGAGCTCTGCTGCACACTGCACTCATTATCCATACAGGCCTGTACACACACACACACACCACACACACACACACACACACACACACACACACCACACACACACACACACACACACACACACACACACACACACACACACACACACACACACACACACACACACACACACACACAGGACCTGCTCACAATTAGACCAATGATAGACAGGCAGCACAGACCACTACTTGCAACACACACACACACAAACACGTTTGCATTACTCAGCGACACAACCAGTCATACATGAGCGTTTGTCCAGTCCAACACACAAACTTAAACACATGAATACTGTACTAAAGGTTTTTTCCCAATTCGCATTTGAGTTTTGAGTCATTACTGCTTTGACCTGATATAAACGTTACCCTGATGCCAGTCAGAGCCAAGGACAAATTGTTTATTTGTGTGCTTCCTTTGTGTGTGTAGTTTGACTCTCTGGTACATTTTCTATTATTCCTGGTTCTGAACTGGAGCAGGTTGCTCTGCTGTCTCCTCTGTGCCTTTCCTCTCTTATTCAGAAGGCACTATTGCCAGCCGAATGGGTAATTTAGAAGAACTGGGGGAAAAAAAGTGTATTTTTCACTTGGCTTGGAAACAGTAAAAGGTGTGCCCGGCCTAGGATACACGAAAGAGGCGTGTCCAGACTATCTAGCAGGCTTCTGATAGGCTGCATGTACCCATCACTCTCATTCACACTGCCCCCTCCGAAAACAGTAGCCCCCTCCGAAAACAGTAGCTCAGTATAATGATGGAATGGATTTGCATGCTGGGTGGAAAAAAAACTGATGGAAAATACATTTAAAACGACACTTTTTTTGTTTGTGTTTTGTTTTCTGCAGGTATATCCTGATGGAGGCCGGTTCTGCCCATATTTATATTCATTTGTCATTTCTTTGTATTTTGCTCTGCTTTCCTGTTTTAAAGCATTTACATTCCACCATCTCCCTCCACTTCCATTATTGATTTGCCATCATTGGGAGGGAGTGAAGAGGAAAGGCGAGAGGAGAGATGGAGGAGAAGACCCCGCAGGCCAGCGCTGTGAGGGAGTGAAGAGGAAAGGCGAGAGGAGAGATGGAGGAGAGGACCCCGCAGGCCAGCGCTGTGAGGGAGTGAAGAGGAAAGGCGAGAGGAGAGATGGAGGAGAGGACCCCGCAGGCCAGCGCTGTGAGGGAGTGAAGAGGAAAGGTGAGAGGAGAGATGGAGGAGAGGACCCCGCAGGCCAGCGCTGTGAGGGAGTGAAGAGGAAAGGTGAGAGGAGAGATGGAGGAGAGGACCCCGCAGGCCAGCGCTGTGAGGGAGTGAAGAGGAAAGATGGAGGAGAGGACCCCGCAGGCCAGCGCTGTGAGGGAGTGAAGAGGAAAGGTGAGAGGATAGATGGAGGAGAGGACCCCGCAGGCCTGCACTGTGAGGGAGTGAAGAGGAAAGGTGAGAGGAGAGATGGAGGAGAGGACCCCGCAGGCCAGTGCTGTGAGGGAGTGAAGAGGAAAGGTGAGAGGATAGATGGAGGAGAGGACCCCGCAGGCCAGCACTGTGAGGGAGTGAAGAGGAAAGGTGAGAGGAGAGATGGAGGAGAGGACCCCGCAGGCCAGCACTGTGAGGGAGTGAAGAGGAAAGGTGAGAGGAGAGATGGAGGAGAGGACCCCGCAGGCCAGTGCTGTGAGGGAGTGAAGAGGATATATGGAGGAGTGGACCCCGCAGGCCAGCGCTGTGAGGGAGTGAAGAGGAAAGGTGAGAGGAGAGATGGAGGAGAGGACCCCGCAGGCCAGCGCTGTGAGGGAGTGAAGAGGAAAGGTGAGAGGAGAGATGGAGGAGAGGACCCCGCAGGCTAGCGCTGTGAGGGAGTGAGGAGGAAAGGTGAGAGGAGAGATGGAGGAGAGGACCCCGCAGGCCAGCGCTGTGAGGGAGTGAAGAGGAAAGGTGAGAGGAGAGATGGAGGAGAGGACCCCGCAGGCCAGCGCTGTGAGGGAGTGAAGAGGAAAGATGAGAGGAGAGATGGAGGAGAGGACCCCGCAGGCCCGTGCTGTGAGGGAGTGAAGAGGAAAGGTGAGAGGAGAGATGGAGGAGAGGACCCCGCAGGCCAGTGCCGTGAGGGAGTGAAGAGGAAAGGTGAGAGGATAGATGGAGGAGAGGACCCCGCAGGCCAGCGCTGTGAGGGAGTGAAGAGGAAAGATGGAGGAGAGGACCCCGCAGGCCAGCGCTGTGAGGGGAGTGAAGAGGAAAGGTGAGAGGAGAGATGGAGGAGAGGACCCCGCAGGCCAGTGCTGTGAGGGAGTGAAGAGGAAAGGTGAGAGGAGAGATGGAGGAGAGGACCCCGCAGGGCAGCACTGTGAGGGAGTGAAGAGGAAGGTGAGAGGAAAGATGGAGGAGAGGACCCCGCAGGCCAGTGCTGTGAGGGAGTGAAGAGGAAAGGTGAGGAGAGATGGAGGAGAGGACCCCGCAGGCTAGCGCTGTGAGGGAGTGAAGAGGGAAGGTGAGAGGAGAGATGGAGGAGAGGACCCCGCAGGCCAGTGCTGTGAGGGAGTGAAAAGGAAAGGTGAGAGGATAGATGGAGGAGAGGACCCCGCAGGCCAGCGCTGTGAGGGAATGAAGAGGAAAGATGGAGGAGAGGACCCCGCAGGCCAGCGCTGTGAGGGAGTGAAGAGGAAAGGTGAAAGGATAGATGGACGAGAGGACCCCACAGGCCAGCACTGTGAGGGAGTGAAGAGGAAAGGTGAGAGGGAGATGGAGGAGAGGACCCCGCAGGCCAGCGCTGTGAGGGAGTGAAGAGGAAAGGTGGGAGGCGAGATGGAGGAGAGGACCCCGCAGGCCAGCGCTGTGAAGGAGTGAAGAGGAAAGGTGAGAGGAGAGATGGAGGAGAGGACCCCGCAGGCCAGTGCTGTGAAGAGGGAAGGTGAGAGGATAGATGGAGGAGAGGACCCCGCAGGCCAGCGCTGTGTGAAGAGGAAAGATGGAGGAGAGGACCCCGCAGGCCAGGGCTGTGAGGGAGTGAAGAGGAAAGGTGAGAGGAGAGATGGAGGAGAGGACCCCGCAGGCCAGCGCTGTGAGGGAGTGAAGAGGAAAGGTGAGAGGAGAGATGGAGGAGAGGACCCCCAGGCCAGCGCTGTGAGGGAGTGAAGAGGAAAGATGAGAGGAGAGATGGAGGAGAGGACCCCGCAGGCCCGTGCTGTGAGGGAGTGAAGAGGAAAGGTGAGAGGAGAGATGGAGGAGAGGACCCCGCAGGCCAGTGCCGTGAGGGAGTGAAGAGGAAAGGTGAGAGGATAGATGGAGGAGAGGACCCCGCAGGCCAGCGCTGTGAGGGAGTGAAGAGGAAAGATGGAGGAGAGGACCCCGCAGGCCAGCGCTGTGAGGGAGTGAAGAGGAAAGGTGAGAGGAGAGATGGAGGAGAGGACCCCGCAGGCCAGTGCTGTGAGGGAGTGAAGAGGAAAGGTGAGAGGAGAGATGGAGGAGAGGACCCCGCAGGGCAGCACTGTGAGGGAGTGAAGAGGAAAGGTGAGAGGAAAGATGGAGGAGAGGACCCCGCAGGCCAGTGCTGTGAGGGAGTGAAGAGGAAAGGTGAGAGGAGAGATGGAGGAGAGGACCCCGCAGGCTAGCGCTGTGAGGGAGTGAAGAGGAAAGGTGAGAGGAGAGATGGAGGAGAGGACCCCGCAGGCCAGTGCTGTGAGGGAGTGAAAAGGAAAGGTGAGAGGATAGATGGAGGAGAGGACCCCGCAGGCCAGCGCTGTGAGGGAATGAAGAGGAAAGATGGAGGAGAGGACCCCGCAGGCCAGCGCTGTGAGGGAGTGAAGAGGAAAGGTGAGAGGATAGATGGACGAGAGGACCCCACAGGCCAGCACTGTGAGGGAGTGAAGAGGAAAGGTGAGAGGAGAGATGGAGGAGAGGACCCCGCAGGCCAGCGCTGTGAGGGAGTGAAGAGGAAAGGTGAGAGGCGAGATGGAGGAGAGGACCCCGCAGGCCAGCGCTGTGAAGGAGTGAAGAGGAAAGGTGAGAGGAGAGATGGAGGAGAGGACCCCGCAGGCCAGTGCTGTGAAGAGGGAAGGTGAGAGGATAGATGGAGGAGAGGACCCCGCAGGCCAGCGCTGTGAGGGAGTGAAGAGGAAAGATGGAGGAGAGGACCCCGCAGGCCAGCGCTGTGAGGGAGTGAAGAGGAAAGGTGAGAGGAGAGATGGAGGAGAGGACCCCGCAGGCCAGCGCTGTGAGGGAGTGAAGAGGAAAGGTGAGAGGAGAGATGGAGGAGAGGACCCCGCAGGCCAGCGCTGTGAGGGAGTGAAGAGGAAAGGTGAGAGGAGAGGTGGAGGAGAGGACCCCGCAGGCCAGCGCTGTGAGGGAGTGAAGAGGAAAGGTGAGAGGAGAGATGGAGGAGAGGACCCCGCAGGCCAGCGCTGTGAGGGAGTGAAGAGGAAAGGTGAGAGGAGAGATGGAGGAGAGGACCCCGCAGGCCAGTGCTGTGAGGGAGTGAAGAGGAAAGGTGAGAGGAGAGATGGAGGAGAGGACCCCGCAGGCCAGCGCTGTGAGGGAGTGAAGAGGATATATGGAGGAGTGGACCCCGCAGGCCAGCGCTGTGAGGGAGTGAAGAGGAAAGGTGAGAGGAGAGATGGAGGAGTGGACCCCACAGGCCAGCGCTGTGAGGGAGTGAAGAAGAAAGGAGAGATGGAGGAGAGGACCCCGCAGGCCAGCGCTGTGAGGGAGTGAAGAGGAAAGGTGAGAGGATAGATGGAGGAGAGGACCCCGCAGGCCAGCGCTGGGTGGGAGTGAAGAGGAAAGGTGAGAGGAGAGATGGAGGAGAGGACCCCGCAGGCCAGCGCTGTGAGGGAGTGAAGAGGAAAGGTGAGAGGAGAGATGGAGGAGAGGACCCCGCAGGCCAGCGCTGTGAGGGAGTGAAGAGGAAAGGTGAGAGGATAGATGGAGGAGAGGACCCCGCAGGCCAGCGCTGGGTGGGAGTGAAGAGGAAAGGTGAGAGGATAGATTGAGGAGAGGACCCCGCAGGCCAGCGCTGGGTGGTTCTGTAGAGTGCAGAGGATGTCTGTCTGTCTACCATGAGGGTAGGACCACTAGAAGAGACCCTGCGAACCCCACTGTAAAAAAGCACTCCGATCACACTAGTCCAAAGTTGTTTTCAGGAGCCGATAGTGTCGACTTCGTCAGCTCAGAGATTGACCCCAAAATGGCCGCCGGGTCAGAGCAGTATCAGCCTGCAGCTGTAAACTGAGTGAAAGTGGCCCCAGCTGCCTCTCTCATTGTGTGCTGGATGTGTTGTATTGCTACATATGGGTAGGCACAGTGAACACTGAACAGAATTCGCCCTTAGGGGCTGGGAACAAGCCTCATATTGTATAGTATGGCTTATGAGCAGAATGTGTGTTTTTCTTTTCTTTTTGACAAAAGGCGGTTAGTAGTGCACATGAATGCCAGGGCTGTGTGAAGATGACCTATGTGTAAGAGTAGCTCTCTCCTCCATCTGTCAAAATATACCCCCTCCCCTCTCCAACACTGCCCTGAGTGGTGTACAAAACATTAGGAACACCTTCAGAATATTTTGTCGGTGCATGGACTGTGCAAGGTGTCAGGTGCTCCACAGGGATGCTGGCCCATGTTGACTCCCATTGCGTCCCACAGTTGGCAAGTTGGCTGGATGTCCTTTGGGTGGTGGACCATTCTTGATACACACGGGACACTGTGAAAAACTAAGCAGCGTCACAGTTCTTGACACACTCAAACCGGTGCGCCTGGCACTTAATACCCTACCCGTTCAAAGGCACTTAACTTTTGTCTTGCCCATTCACCTTCTGAATGGCACACATACCAATCCATCCCTCAAGGCATAAAATCCCCTTCATCAACACTGATTGAAGTGGGTTTAACAAGTGATTAATAAGGGATCATAGCTTTCATGTCTACAGTATGTTATGGAAAGAGCAGGTGTTCACAATGTTTTGTACACCCGGTGGAAAGCCAGGTGTATACCTCAATCACTCCTGTCCTGTGGTTAATGTGTTAATCCTAGAGATATTCACAAGCGAAGCCCCTCCCTATCAGGAGGGCTTTTATTTTGTCTGTCGCTGTAAACATTCTAATATTTGTAGGATATTTTTCCATATTTGTGATATTTGTAACATGGCTGTTTCCGTGTTGTCCTGTGCTGTATGCACATTAACGTTATATTGCTGTACAGTAACATGGTTGCATTGTTTACATTACATGATGATGTTATAAAACTATACAGACATTGATGGACTGTATAATATATGGACATGGTCATTGTTGCTCTAATGTTGACTGCCTGTAGAGACATTAAAGTCAAAGCCTAAGGTGAAGTCTGTCTGTCTCACATTTCTGGCCCACACGCACAGATGAATACCTGTATTCCTACACACACACATACAGTACCAGTCAAAGTTTTAGAACACCTACTCATTCCAGAGTTTCTTGATTTGTACTATTTTCTACATTGTAGAATAATAGTGAAGACATCAAAACTATGAAATAACACATATGGAATCATGTAGTAACCACAAAAGTGTTACACAAATCAAAATACATTTTATATTTGAGATTGTTCAAAGTAGCCACCCTTTGCCTTGACCGCTTTGCAGACTCTTGGCATTCTCTCAACCAGCTTCATGAGGTAGTCACCTGGAATGCATTTCAATTAACAGGTGTGACTTGTTAATTTGTGGAATTTCTTTCCTTCTTAATGCGTTTGAGCCAGTTGTGTTGTGACAAGGTAGGGGTGGTATAAAAAAGATAGCCCTATTTGGTTAAAGACGAAGTCCATATTATGGCAAGAACAGCTCAAATGAGCAAAGAGAAACGACAATCCATTACTTTAAGACATGAAGGTCAGTCAATGCAGAACATTTCAAGAACTTTGAAAGTGCAGCCGCAAAAATTATCAAGCGCAATGATGAAACTGGCTCTCATGATGACCGCCACAGGAAAGGAAGACCCAGAGTTGCCACCTGCTGCAGAGGATAAGTCCATTAGCGTTAACTGCACCACCGATTGCAGCCCAAATAAATGCTTCACAGAGTTCAAGTAACAGACACATCTCAATATCAATTGTTCAGAGGAGACTGCGTGAATCAGGCCTTCATGGTCGAATTGCTGCAAAGAAACCACTACTGAAGGACACCAATAAGAAGAACACACTTGCTTGGGCCAAGAAATACGAGCAATGGACATTAGACCGGTGAAAATCTGTCCTTTGGTCTGATGAGTCCAAATCTGAGATTTTTGGTTCCAACTGCCATGTCTTTGTGAGACGCAGAGTAGGTGAACGGATCTCTGCATGTTTGGTTCCCACCGTGAAGCTTGGAGGAGGAGGAGGAGTGATGGTATGGGGGTGCTTTGTGTGATGTATTTATTTACAATTCAAAGCACACTTAACCAGCATGGCTACCACAGCATTCTGCAGTGAAACGTCATCCCATCTGGTTTCTGCTTAGTGGGAGTATCATTGCTTTTTCAACAGGACAATGACCCAAAACACACCTCCAGGCTGTGTAAGGGCTTGGAGAGTGATGGAGTGCTGCATCAGATGACCTGGCCTTCACAATCACCCAATTGGGATGGTTTGGGATGAGTTAGACTGCAAAGTGAAGGAAAAGCAGCCAACAATTGCTCAGCATATGTGGGAACTCCTTCAAGACTGTTGTTAAATCATTTCTCATGAAGCTGGCTGAGAAAATGCCCAGAGTGTGCAAATCTATATTTTCATTTTTTGGGGGGGGTTACTACATGATCTGTCATTTTATAGTTTTGATGTCTTCACTATCATTCTACAATGTAGTAAAACCCTTGAATGAGTAGGTGTGTCAACTTTTGACTGGTACTGTACATTCATGCGCGACTGCTCCTTTCAGTTTTGATGTGGTTAGAGAAACACCAGCTCATCCGAGCGTGATACCATAACTGTGTGTAGTGTGTTTGTGTTGTGGGCGAGAGAGAGACATCCTTGGGTGGTGTAGACCCTTGGCTCTGTGTGTGTGACCGTGTGTGTATAATGAACACAACAAGGAGAGCCAGGAGCAGAGTGTGTGTTAGTGTTTGTGCTAGAGTGTGATGTGTGACCGTGTGTGTGTGACTGTGTGTGTATAATGAACACAACAAGGAGAGCCAGGAGCAGAGTGTGTGTTAGTGTTTGTGCTAGAGTGTGATGTATGACCGTGTGTGTGACCGTGTGTGTATAATGAACACAACAAGGAGAGACAGGAGCAGAGTGTGTGTTAGTGTTTGTGCTAGAGTGTGATGTGTGACCGTGTGTGTGTTAAATGATTTATACTAAGGGATGAAGGGGAGGTGGCAGGGCTTTATTTCAACTCAATAATTATCTCTGGACTCACAGGTCTACGGTTAGTACTGCACACCCTGTTGTACACTCTTAACACTATACAGCCAGCCTATGCAGTAGACATTGTATTCCATCAGTGTGTAGGCTACACCTTTTCTGACTTCCCTCACAGATTGGGCCTTCATGTACTCCTCTGTTGTGTATGATAGAGACAGACACAGCATATGTATCTCCAAACACTACTGCATTCTCCTAATAAACTACTGACCCTGACAAACGTAATAAAGCTGTTTCATTTTGGGGTAAAAACCAAACTGCTAAGCCTGAGTAAGCCCTGAGTGAACACAGCTAGGTCTGAGTGGGATACGTGTCTCTTGACCTGGATACTGAATGTCTCCAACCCCCAACCCAAATAAGCAGCATAGGTCGTCCACTCTCTGTCTCTCCGTCTACCCTATCGCCCCATCTCTCACTCCATACTGTAGACATGCAACACACACATTATACACACTGCCCCCTCACACTCCACGACCCTGGGGGTATCTGTCAATACCATAACATCCCGAACATTAATCCTTGAATGCAACTCATTGATCTTCAAAGTGTTTTTTGCAACACGTCTGAACGTTTAGTCCTCCTGAACACACCCCAGGTCAACAACTGACTACCAAGGAGAAGTTTCAGCTCCTCCGCATTGTCTGACTAGAAGTCTCTCTCATGTTCACTGTTAGTTCTACTGTGTGTTCTCTTTGGCTCTCCAGCCGGCCCCAATTTCAGCCATTTATCCTCTACTTTGTAATCAGCACCACAATTATAACGCAGAAATACGCTGTGATTGCCGTTCCGTGTGTATTTTGGAAGGTTCCGGTTAGCCAAAAACAATAGCAGTCCAAACAGAACGACCGTTGGGTGGACTTACAGTAACCGTGGCCACCCGTGAAGAGGTTGTTGCTGCTTTGAAGTGTCTGGTCACAAATTACAGCCTGTCATAATGAAGTATTACTGTGCAATTACCAGGCAGAGCAGGGAAATGAGCTGTGTGTCTCTGTCGGACACAGGGGTGCAACGGGAGGTTGGGAGAGGGAAAGTATCGGCAGCACAAAGCACCGTGCGGGGTGTGTGAGCTTGTGTATGTAGCTATGCTTGCTATTCTTCTCTGCATATACATCTTGCATGTGCCTACTACAATATGATGGTAAAGAAGGTGTGTGTATGAGTGTTTAAGTGTCCAGCCAGCCAGCTGTGAAAAAGTCTGCACACACACACACACACACACACACACACACACACACACACACACACACACACACACACACACACACACACACACACACACACACACACACACACACTAAGAAAGAACAGGCCTGTTTGGCTGTGGTGCTGTGTTGCCCTCACCTGAGGAGTCTCTGGCCTTGTGAATAATCCAACAGACAGGCCCTCATACATAATGCAGCAGCACACGCATGCTGCCCCCTCCATCCCTCCCTGCACACCGTGCGCTGGCACCACCTCCGCTCTAACAAGGCCTGATCCATTTTTCATCAACACCCCAGTGCCTGGCCAGACCCTTTTCACATGCAGTGGGATTTCAGACGGGTTTCTGGAGGTTTAAAAGTTTTACTAAGAAGTCAGCCCAGGTGTCTCTCTTACTCTTCTCCTATCTTCCTGTCTCTCTTCCTGTCTCTCTTTGTTATGTTTGGCTAGCTAGCAGCTCTTAAAGCTGTTGAGCTAGCTAGTGTGTCATCTCGCAAGGCTTTAACACAGACCTTTTGGGCTAACATGCTAACTGCTCCAATCCATTAATACATAGAGCTGTTGGGGCGTTGAGCTAAAATGCTTACTGCCTCTAACACATAGACCTGTTCAGTTGTGCTAGCGTGCGAACAGCGCCAAGCATTTAGAACACAGAGCTGTTAGGCTGTTGTGCTAGCATGCTAACACTGAAATAAAACTAAATAAAAACATGTGTAGACGAACAGTGAAATGCTTACTTCCCAACAATGCAGAGTGAAAAATATAGAAAAAAATTATAACAAAAGGAATAAATACACAATGAGTAACATTAATTTGGAAATATACAGGGAGTACCAGTACCTAGTCGATGTGCAGGGGTACGAGGTAATTGAGGTAGATACTGTGCCTTCAGAAACTATTCACACCCCTTGAATTTTTTATGGATTCAATTGAGATGTTGGGTAACTGATCTACACACAATATCCCATAATGAATGTCAAGTGGAAGTTTTGATAATTGTTTTTGACCAATTAATAAAAAATGAAAAGCTGAAATGTCTTGAGTCTCTAAGTATTCAACCCCTTTTGTTACGGCAAGCCTAAATAAGTACACAAGTAAAATGATGCTTAACAAGTCACATAAGTTGCATGGACTTATTGTGTGCAATAATAGTGATTAACATGATTTTTGAATGACTATCAAATCTAATTTAATTTGTCACACACACATGGTTAGCAGATGTTAATGCCAGTGTAGTGAAATGCTTGTGCTTCTAGTTCCGACAATGCAGTAATAACCAACGAGTAATCTAACCTAACAATTCCACAACTGCTACCTTTATACATACAAGTGTAAAGGGATAAAGAATATGTACATAAAGATATATGAATGAGTGATGGTACAGAACGGCATAGGCAAGATGCAGTAGATGGTATCTGGTACAGTATATACATATGAGATGAGTAATGTAGGGTATGTAAACATTATATTAAGTGCATTGTTTAAAGTGGCTAGTGATACATTTTTTTTTTACATCAATTTCCATTATTAAAGTGGCTGGAGTTGAGTCAATATGTTGGCAGCAGCCACTCAATGTTAGTGGTGGCTGTTTAACAGTCTGATGGCCTTGAGATAGAAGCTCTCGGTCCCTGCTTTGATGCACCTGTACTGACCTCGCCTTCTGGATGATAGCGGGGTGAACAGGCAGTGGCTCGGACGGTTGTTGTCCTTGATGATCTTCATGGCCTTCCTGTGACACAGGGTGGTGTAGGTGTCTTGGAGGGCAGGTAGTTTGCCCCCGGTGATGCGTTGTGTAGACCTCACTACCCTCTGGAGAGCATTAGGGTTGTGGGCGGAGCATTTGCCGTACCAGGCGGTGATACAGCCCGACAGGATGTTCTCGATTGTGCATCTGTTTGTACCCCACACAATTACCTGTAAGGTCCCTCAGTTGAGAAGTGATTTTCAAGCACAGATTCAACCACAAATGACTAGGGAGGTTTTCCAATTCCTCGCAATGAAGGACACCTATTGGTAGCAGACACTGAATACCCCTTTGAGCATGGTGAAGTTATCAATTTAACTTTGGATGGTGTATTGATACACCCAGTCACTACAAAGATGCAGGCTTCCTTCCTAACTCGGTTGCTAAGGGATTTTACCATGAGGCCAATGGTGATTTTAATGGCTGTGATAGAACATTGTAGTTATGCCACAATTCTAACCTAAATGACAGAGTGAAAAGAAGGAAGCTTGTACAGAACAAAACTACTCCAAAGCGTGCATCATGTTTGCAACAAGGAAGTAAAGTAATACTGCTCAAAATGAAATGAACTGAAAGAGCCACTGCTTTTAATCTTGGCAAAGCAACCGGAAACATGGCCGAATACAAACAGTATAGCTATTCCCCCCACAAGGCAATCAAACAAGCTAAGCATCTGTATAGAGATTAACTAGAATCGCAATTCAACGGCTCAAACACAAGACGTATGTGGCAGGGTCTACAGTCAATCACGGATTACAAAAATAAAAAGCAGCCCCGTCGCCAACACCGACGTCTTGCTCCCAAACAAATTAAACAACTTCTTGGCTCGCTTTGAGGACAACACAGTGCCACTGACACGGCCCGCTACCAAAACCTGTGGGCTCTTCTTCACCGCAGCCAACGTGAGTAAAACATTTAAACGCGTTAACCCTCGCAAGGCTGCTGGCCCAGATGGCATCCCTAGCCACGTCCTCAGAGCATGCTCAGACCAGCTGGCTGGTGTGTTTACGTACATATTCAATCAATCTCTATCCCACTCTGCTGTTCCTACATCCTTCAAGAGGGCCACCACTGTTCCTGTTCCAAGAAAGCTAAGGTGACTGAGCTAAACGACTATCGCCCCGTAGCACTCACCTCCGTCATCATGAAGTGTTTTGAGAGACGAGTCAAGGATCATATCACCTCCACCCTACCTGACACCCTAGACCCACTCCAATTTTCTTACCGCCCCAATAGGTCCACAGACGACGCTATCACACTGCACACTGCCCTATCCCATCTGGACAAGAGAAATACCTATGTAAAAATGCTGATCATTGACTACAGCTCAGCATTTATAACCCATTGTACCCTCCAAACTCATTAAGCTTGAGACCCTGGGTCTCGACCCCGCCCTGTGCAACTGGGTCCTGGACTTTCTGACGGGCCTCCCCCAGGTGGTGAGGTTAGGAAACATCTTCACCCCGCTGATCTTCAACTCTGGGGCCCCACAAGGATGCGTTCTCAGCCCTCTCCTGTTCACCCATGACTGCGTGGCCATGCACGCCTCCTAGTTTGCAGACGACACTACAGTGGTAGGCTTGATTACCAACAACGACGAGACGGCCTACAGGGAGGAGGTGAGGGCCCTCGGAATGTGGTGTCAGGAAAATAACCTCACACTCAACGTCAACAAAACAAAGGAGATGATCGTGGACTTCAGGAAACAGCAGAGGGAGCTCCCCCTGTCCACATTGACAGGACAGTAGTGAAGGTGGAAAGTTCCTCAGCGTACACATCACGGACAAACTGAAATGGTCCACCCACACAGACAGCGTGGTGAAGAAGGTGCAACAACGCCTCTTCAACCTCAGGAGGCTGAAGAAATTTGGCTTGTCATCGAAAACACTCACAAACTTTTACAGATGCACAATCGAGAGCATCCTGGCGGGCTGTATCACCGCCTGGTGATACAGCCCACAACCTTAAGGATCTCCAGAGGGTAGTGAGGTCTGCACAACGCATCCTGTGGGCAAACTACCTGCCCTCCAGGACACCTACACCACCCGATGTCACAGGAAGGCCAAAATGATCATCAAGGACAGCAACCACCCAAGCCACTGCCTGTTCACCCCGCTATCATCCAGGCGAGGTCAGTACAGGTGCATCAAAGCTGGGACCGAGAGACTGAAAAACAGCTTCTATCTCAAGGCCATCAGACTGTTAAACAGCCACCACTAACATTGAGTGGCTGCTGCCAACATACTGACTCAAATCTCCAGCCACTTTAATAATAAAAAATTGAATGTAATAAATGTATCAGTAGTCACTTTAACCTCTTGGTCCTACCTGGCACGCAGGCGTCCCATCTAGAGCTCTGGAAATGCAAATGCGCTACGCTAAATGCTAATAGTATTAGTTAAAACTCAAACGTTCATTAAAATACACATGCAGGGTATTGAATTAAAGCTACACTCGTTGTGAATCCAGGCAACAAGTCAGATTTTTAAAATGCTTTTCGGCGAAAGCATGAGAAGCTATTATCTGATAGCATGTAACACCCCAAAAGACCCGCAGGGGACGTAAACAAAATAATTAGCATAGTCGTCGCTACACAAACCGCACAAATAAAATATAAAACATTCATTACCTTTGACCATCTTCTTTGTTGGCACTCCTAGATGTCCCATAATCACTATTGGGTCTTTTTTTCGATTAAATCGGTCCATATATAGCCGAGATATCGATCTATGAAGACTGTGTGATAAACGGGAAAAAAATAGCATTTCATAACGTAACGTCATTTTTTAAAATTCAAAAAGTCGACGATAAACTTTCACAAAACACTTCGAAATACTTTTGTAATGCAACTTTAGGTATTAGTACACGTTAATAAGCGATAAAATTCATCAGGAGGCGATGTCAATTCTATAGGTGTCTGTTTCGAAAAAATGTCTTGGAGAGAGCTCGACCAAAACATCCGGTCGGAGACCGGAGGGAATCGATTCCCTTTATTCAGTTAGACCAAGAAACAATTGCGAATCAAATGACAAGACTCTAGACAACGTGTGGAAGCTGTAGGCACTGCAACCTCGGCCTCATTTAATTCGATTCACTTTGAACAATTCCTTGAAGTCGCGGATGGATATTTTTTTCCATTTTCAGTGATCAGATATTCCTGCACTTTTCGATGAAACGCACGTTCTGTTATAGTCACAGCCGTGATTTAACCAGTTTTATAAACATCTGAGTGTTTTCTATCCACACATACTAATCATATGCATATACTATATTCCTGGCCTGAGTAGCAGGGCGCTGAAATGTTGCGCAATTTTTAACAGAATGTTCGAAAAAGTAGAGGGTCGACTTAACAGGTTAAACAATGCCACTTTAATAATGTTTACATATCCTACATTACTCATCTCATATGTATATATTGTACTCTATACCGTCTACTGCATCTTGCCTTTGCTGCACGGCCATCACTCATCCATATATTTACATGTGCATATTCTTATTCATTCCATTACACTTGTGTGTGTATAAGGTAGTTGTTGTGAAATTGTTAGATTACTTGTTAGATATTACTGCACGGTCGGAACTAGAAGCACAAGCATTTCGCAACACTCGCATTAACATCTGCTAACCATGTGTATGTGACCAATAACCTTTGATTAGATTTGACTTTCTGTCCTGAATACAAAAGTGTTACGTTTGGGGCAAACACAACACGTCACTGAGTACCACTCTCCATTTTTTCAAATATGGTTGTGGCTGCATTATGTTACGAGTATGCTTGTCATCTGCAAGGACTAGGGACTTATTTAGGATAAAAAGTCAATGTAATAGAGCTAAACACAGGCAAAATCCTAGAGGAAAACCTGCTTAGGTCTGCTTTACAACAGACACTGGGAGATAAATTCACCTTTTAGCAGGACAATAACCTAAAACACAGGGCCACATATATACTGAAGTTGCTTACCAAGACTGCATTTATTCTGGTTTAGTTACAGTTTTGACTTAAATCTGCTTGACAATCTATGGCAAGACTTGAAAATGGGTGTCTAGCAATGATCAACAACCAACTTAACAGAGGTTGAATAATTTAAATATTGTACAATCCAGGTATGCAAAGCTCAAGGGTTGTGAATACTTTCTGAATGCACTGCATGTACATACAGGTGAGGATAAAGTGACGAGGCAACCAGATAGATAATAAAAAGTAGCAGCAGCGTATGTGATGAGTCAAAAGGGTTAGTGCATAGAGGGTCAATTCAGATGGTTTGGGTATCTGTTTGGTTAACTATTTAGTAGCCTCATGGCTTGGGGTGGAAGCTGTTCAGGGTCCTGTTGGTTCATAAGGACCGCTTGACGTTTTAGTAGCAGAGAGAGCAAGCAGTCTGTGACTTGGGTGGCTACAGTCTTTAACAATCTTCCTCTGACACTGCCTTGTATAGATGTCCTAGATGGCAGGTAGCTCGGCCCCAGTCATTTACTCAGACCTGTTGTGCTTGTTAGTGTGTTAATTGCTCCAGATCTTTGACACATAGCTCTGTTGTGCTAGCGTGCTAACTGTCAGAGCTGTTGTGTTAGCGCGCTAACTGTCAGAGCTGTTGTGCTAGCGTGCTAACTGTCAGAGCTGTTGTGTTAGCACGCTAACAGTCAGAGCTGTTGTGTTAGCGCGCTAACTGTCAGAGCTGTTCTACTAGCACGCTAACAGTGGCGGGGTCAAGCCCCTCAGTGAGCCACTGGCCGGGGCCCTAAATGAAAACCATGCCCCATTCAGGGATGGGAGTGGGAGAGAGCAGGGACAGCAGCTGGTGGAGGATATAGTAATCATTTATTAAAATATGCTTTCTCAAGCCCACCAAAACAAAAAGGCCCCAAACCCAACAGCTGGGAAGGGTTGGAAGTAGCCCCAAGGCTGGCAAGTCCCCCTCCAGATGGGGAGGTTAGGCCGGGGCTAGCCAGGCTGCTCCACTTAAACTTCAGATTCCCATTAAGGAGCCCAAGATTGCAGAGGAAGGGAAGAGGAAGAAAAGCAAGGAGCATGACTGCTCTGTTTTTCACCCCGCTTAATCAAATAAAGCAGGAAGCTTCCAAGACGGAAGACTTGTTTATTGATATTTACGAATACACCCCCCCCTCTTTTATATTTATTTTCAAAAATAGTTTTTTTTACCTCATATTCTCTGGATTTTTAAGCCTGTTCTAAGCTTGTCGTATATATATGTCCGCTGAAGAAGCTGAGAATGTCATAACCTAATAGGTCGCATTTACTCTTATTTTCTTCTCTGTAAATGTTCCATTCTTTTAGATTGAGCCACAGGGAAATTTAGAGAGCCCCACATCCGTTGTACTTAGAGTGAATTGCAAACGCAGGTCAGTTTGTTCTAATTTGTATGAATTGGCCACATGTAACAGGCTTTAAATAAGAATTGATGGCCAGCTTTCCCCTCGCGCTGATCAAACACACACGCACAAGCCTGGTGTGAGTATTGTGTTACTACAGAATGTTAGATTATTTGATTCTATGGTGAAAAAGCATTTTTAAGGAGTTCACAGAGGCTGGTCAGGGTTGGTCTTCAAGAGCCGTTTCACCCATTTCCAGAGTTGCCATTTGATCATTCTAGAGAGAGACTCCTTTAATGTTTAATACTAGTATGAAGTTGTGGTGTGTGTGTTAAACACTGTGTATGTTAAAGGGTTCCATCCTACCACGAATCCCTATTGCAATAACAAAACGTGTGGAAGAGGTAGAAAGTGCATTGAGCCCTGAGCCAAACCCCCTTCACTTCCTATACAAGCTCTGGCGTAGGGAGTACCACAATTTTCCAACTTATTGGAATATGAAAACCCTAGAATACTCCTAATGTAAAAATCATATGTATGGCCATTTTAAAGGAAAAGGAATTGTTATGTGGTCTATGGGAGGATGATGTTATACCCACATTATATTGTTGGAAAATGTCATTGTGAGCTAGATTATAAGTTTGGATGCCAAAGAGGATGTGTACACTTTCAGATATTCACATCAAATGTTACTTCACTGAAGTTTTTAAAGGTATATGAAAACATTCCTATTTGAAATTATGATATAATTAGATGGTAGGTGCCGTTATGAAACATGAGATCTGGTCTTAATTTAAATTTCGACCACTTTCTTGATAAGCTCATGTTGTGGTTGCATGTCTTGGTTCATCAATCGCGTTATTGTGAGAAGTCACTGAGAATTGACAGCTTAATTTCCCAAACTGTCTCTCTCTCCGTATTTCCCTCTGTCTCTCTCTGTGTCTCTCGCTGTCTCTATTTCTCTGTATCTCTCTCGTTCTCTTTCTCTCTCTCTTTCTCTCTCTCTCTCTCTCTTTCTCTCTCTCTTTCTCTCTCTGTCTCTCGCTCTCTCTGTCTCCCTCTCTTTGTATCTTCACCCAGTCTTACTATTTGTGTGAGCTCTCTCTCTCTGACATCACCTCGGCCGGCAGGAGTCTGCGTGTGTCTTGTGACAGCAGCAGTAGACACAGTGAGGTAATCCAACCCTAGCACGGCAGCCCTCCACCTCCAGCCCTCTGGGCCGGCTACTCACTGCTCCCAGGGTCAAAAGCCATGACCTCTAGGGTCTGGTGAGGTCAGTGTCCCGGGGCTCTGCTGTTCTCCCGAAACACTCCTGCTGCCCACCCCTCCCAGACATTACTGGCCCATTAGGGGAGGAAATTGAAAACACGTACCCCACCCCCTTACACACACACACACACATAGGGGCAGCCAGCGGATGCCATTTGTAGGGCCTAATTTTAGCTTAATTAAGATGCAGCTGAGGAGGTGAGAAGGGTTGAAGGGTGAGACTGACAGAAGGGGAGAATGTGCTGTTGATGAGAGGTCAGAGAGAGGGGTGACTAGCGCCATGTGAAGCTGCCGACAAAACATTCACCCAGGAGAGTGTGTGTGTGCTGTTGTCACTTGGGTTCAGAAAAAAGTTACGGACCCTTGACCTCTACTGCACTATACAGATGACACGTATTTTTAGCAAATTTCATCATAAAAAAATATTAATAAATTCAATTATTTGCTTCTACATGTTTTTCTACACATCACAATGGACGCTCTGCATTCAGACATTACAACAAGAATGAACACAGCTATTCAGATCCTGGAGTTTTTAAGAAATCTGGGTCGCAATTTGGTTCGCAATTTGGCCATCACTACAGATTAGTCCTAACCAGGCTTGTTAAACCACAGCCTGGTCTCTGCTCTCCTCTCAGTCCTGTAACATTAGATCTCAGGGTCTGGGACATGGAGTGTACATGTGTACAAAACAAAATGTCCCAAATGGCACGCTATTCCCTATATAGTGCACTACTTTTGTGAATTGCATGAATATTATATTACTTTTGACGAGGACTGTAGGGCTCTACTCAACAGTAGTGCACTATAAAGGGAATAGGGTGCCATTTGAGACACATAGGCTCTCACCTCTAATGAAAGAAAGCAGCCTCCCTCTGTTCATTAGCCCCAGCCGTATTGAGTTAGAGCCTTAACCCTCTACCCCAGCCTTTATTAAAGCATGGGTCTCGACCCAAAGTGAGTCGCAGACCTGTTAATGGTGGATCGCAACGTGTCAGAGCACATTTAGAATGAAAGGCTTTAAAAAAGGCTGGGGTAGAGGGTTAAGGCTCGAACTATGCGACACACACGCTGCAGTGCTGTTGTTCAGCAGCAGATGATGCGCTGTCAGCCACTGGCTTGTAATCCCCACTCGCCATCACTCACTGCTGTCATCGAATGGACTCATACTAGCCACAAGTTCTGACAATTCAATTGTCATGAAACGCAAATACAGCGACGAGTTCTCTCTCTAGGTTTAATACAAACGTTGAGAAATAACGAGCGCCCACAATGTCTTTTGTGCAGGGAAGTGCATAGTAATGAGTCTCAAAAGAGAACATTTTTAACGACAGATACTTACCAAACATCCACAGCATGACTGTAAACCCAGGGAGGTCTTTCAGAACATGGCAGAATGCACCAGGAAACAGTGCTTCGACAGTGGAAAGTAAGTCAGCTAGCAAGGTGTTGTTGTCATTTTATAACAGAAATAAGGGAGTACTAACTCTCATAGTCGATGTGAGTTTCTCTACACAGCCAATAGCTAGCTAGCTAACGTTAGCCAAAGCAATCCTCCTAACTACTGATAGTGCAACCCTAAGTCACAGTACAGATGGAAGATGGAACAAAAACTGTTGCTGTTAAAATACAAGCAATCATTTTTATTCTGAAATGGAATACACTGATTGACGTGTTTTTTGAGGATGAGAAACTGACTGAGAAAGCAGTAGATGTTCTGATCCAGTTTGGCACCACAACCTGCGTGAGTCAGGGTTCTCAACTGTCAACAACTGAGCCCAGAATAGACCTGCTTGTTGAAAACTTCAATCAGTCACACACCTATCATTATGACTGTATGTATGTGTGTTTATTTGCCTACGTCTATGTGATGTGATCAATCAGTTTTTTCCCATTCAGAATAAAAATGGTCTTGTATTTTAGCAGCAACAGTTACAACCTAGACAGATAAGTGTTTTTAATGGGGGAAAAGGAACATGAATAGCTATTTACATGGGTTTTTCATTTAATTGTTATTAGTCTATGTTGCATTTATTAATGGGCATAAGGGCAATGAAATGTCCCGGTGTTTACATATAGTTGCATGTTTTTGTGAGCTTGGGTCCCAGGAAAACACAGAATTTCTAATTTGGGTCCCAGGCTGAAAATGTTGAAGAACTCCTGCTCTACCCTAACCCCTAGCTGCTATTCCCTTCCCTGGGCTGTGTCAGTCCCCTGCCTAGCCTACTACTGACACTGAGAGGCGGCCCACCCAGAGGCTTTCCCTCTCCCTCCTCCTCCTCTCTCCCTCCTCCTCCTCTCTCCCTCCTCCTCCTCTCTCTCTCCCTCCAGTAGGGGGGAAACATATTCATCATTAGAAAGTTAGTGAAGTTAGACAAGCAGAGTCACAGGGCTCTGACATCCTGATCAGGTCAGATCTCTGTAGTGACATCCTGATCAGGTCAGATCTCTGTAGTGACATCCTGATCAGGTCAGATCTCTGTAGTGACATCGTGACCAGGTCAGATCTCTGTAGTTACATCCTGGACCAAGTCAGATCTCTGTAGTTACATCCTGACCAGGTCAGATCTCTGTAGTGACATCCTGGACCAGGTCAGATCTCTGTAGTGACATCCTGACCAGGTCAGATCTCTGTAGTGACATCCTGGACTAGGTCAGATCTCTGTAGTGACATCCTGACCAGGTCAGATCTCTGTAGTGACATCCTGGATCAGGTCAGATCTCTGTAGTGACATCCTGACCAGGTCAAATCTCTGTAGTGACATCCTGGATCAGGTCAGATCTCTGTAGTGGCATCCTGACCAGGTCAGATCTCTGTAGTGACATCCTGGATCAGGTCAGATCTCTGTAGTGACATCCTGACCAGGTCAGATCTCTGTAGTGACATCCTGGACCAGGTCAGATCGCTGTAGTGACATCCTGACCAGGTCAGATCTCTGTAGTGACATCCTGACCAGGTCAGATCTCTGTAGTGACATCCTGACCAGGTCAGATCTCTGTAGTGACATCCTGACCAGGTCAGATCTCTGTAGTGACATCCTGGATCAGGTCAGATCTCTGTAGTGACATCCTGACCAGGTCAGATCTCTGTAGTGACATCCCGGATCAGGCCAGATCTCTGTAGTGACATCCTGACCAGGTCAGATCTCTGTAGTGACATCCTGGATCAGGTCAGATCTCTGTAGTGACATCCTGACCAGGTCAGATCTCTGTAGTGACATCCTGGATCAGGTCAGTTCTCTGTAGTGACATCCTGACCAGGTCAGATCTCTGTAGTGGCATCCTGACCAGGTCAGATCTCTGTAGTGACATCCTGGACCAGGTCAGATCTCTGTAGTGGCATCCTGGATCAGGTCAGATCTCTGTAGTGACATCCTGGACCAGGTCAGATCTCTGTAGTGGCATCCTGGATCAGGTCAGATCTCTGTAGTCGCATCCTGGATCAGGTCAGATCTCTGTAGTGGAATCCTGACCAGGTCAGATCTCTGTAGTGGAATCCTGACCAGGTCAGATCTCTGTAGTGGAATCCTGACCAGGTCAGGTCTCTGTAGTGGAATCCTGACCAGGTCAGATCTCTGTAGTGACATCCTGACCAGGTCAGATCTCTGTAGTGACATCCTGGATCAGGTCAGTTCTCTGTAGTGACATCCTGGATCAGGTCAGATATCTGTAGTGGAATCCTGACCAGATCAGATCTCTGTAGTGGAATCCTGACCAGGTCAGATCTCTGTAGTGACATCCTGGATCAGGTCAGATATCTGTAGTGGAATCCTGACCAGGTAAGATCTCTGTAGTGGAATCCTGACCAGGTCAGATCTCTGTAGTGGAATCCTGACCAGGTCAGGTCTCTGTAGTGGAATCCTGGACCAGGTCAGATCTCTGTAGTGGAATCCTGACCAGGTCAGATCTCTGTAGTGGAATCCTGACCAGGTCAGATCTCTGTAGTGGAATCCTGACCAGGTCAGATCTCTGTAGTGGAATCCTGACCAGGTCAGGTCTCTGTAGTGGAATCCTGACCAGGTCAGGTCTCTGTAGTGGAATCCTGACCAGGTCAGATATCTGTAGTGGAATCCTGGACCAGGTCAGATCTCTGTAGTGGAATCCTGACCAGGTCAGGTCTCTGTAGTGGAATCCTGACCAGGTCAGGAGGCTGACGACTACATGACTCATCTGCAATCTGGGCTGTAATAAAGTGTGAAAATTCAGTAAATGTATAGATTTCCATAACACCGTAATACTATTGTTAGTGCTGGGTTTAGAGTAGAAGTGAATGAGAGCTTTCTGAGCGTGTTAGCTTGAGTCTCTAGAGAAGGTTGTGTCTCAGTCAGTGTTCTCTCTGTGACTCAGTGTAAACAGACACCTATCAACAGCTGGCCACTTAGCTACATAACAGCCATGTCTCTATAGAGGGAGAAGAACTACTGACCCCACCACACACACACACACACACACACACACACACACACACACACACACACCACACCACACCACACCACACCACACACACACACATACACATACACATACACATACACACACACACATCTGCCTGACCATACAAAAACGCACACATTGTCCCCACCACACACGCACGGCTGCCTAGCGTGCCCTCTCCCCTAGAGACAGACTGGGCCGTGTTTGAGGATTTTCCGGAAACATTCACAGGAAGCGAGTGCCTCTCTCTCTCTCACCACTTCCAACTTTGTATTTTTGCATCAACACTTGGTGGGGTTTATTTGTGCAGGACAACAGCACTGGAGGATTTATTGCACTGTAATCTAAAGAGAGAGAGACCCACATCCCATAATACAGCGGTCAGAATGCCTGTGAGAATGTAAACTGCAGGGAGAGTCAATTATACAAATAAAGATAGCTGTGATGCTCTTCGCTCTCAATGTTTTCTCTTGGAGGACGCTGTGGAGTCTCTGGAGGAAGACGTGTTGTCTGCCTGCCAGGAAAACCCGTATCCTCTCTCTCCTCTTTTACTGTCCTCTTGTCCTAGAGTCTGGGTGTCCCTGGTTGTTGTACATGGTGCGTGGTCATGCCAGATTCATCTTGTGCAACACGCCTCATTCACCTCTATCAAGGATCTACAACACTAGAATACACATTACATACACCCACACACAGCTTTTTCAGGACACTGTCTTTCAAAGATGATTCGGAAATATCCTAATAACTTCACAGATCTTCATTGTAAAGCGTTTAAACACTGTTTCCCATGCTTGTTCAATGAACCATCAGCAATTAATGAACATGCACCTGTGGAACTGTCGTTAAGACACTAACAGATTACAGACGGTAGGCAATTAAGGTCACAGTTATGAAAACTTAGGACCTTAAAGAGGCCTTTCTACTGCCTCTGAAAAACACCAAAAGGAAGATGCCCAGGGTCCCTGCTCATCTGCGTGAACGTGCCGTACGTAGGCATGCTGCAAGGAGGCATGAGGACTGCAGAAGTGGCCAGGGCAATAAATTGCAATGTCCGTACTGTGAGACGCCTAAGACGGAGCTACAGGGAGACGGGACAGACAGCTGATCATCCTCTCAGTGGCAGACCACATGTAACACCACCTGCACAGGGTCATGCGAACAACACACATGCGGAACTGGTACAGGATGGCAACAACAACTGCCCAAGTTACACAAGGAATGCACATTCCCTCCATCAGTGCTCAGACTGTCCGCAATAGGCTGAGAGAGACTGGACTGAGGCCTTGTAGGCCTGTTGTAAGGCAGGTTCTCACCAGACATCACCGGCAACAACATCTCTTGTGGGCACAAACCCACCGTCGCTGACCCAGACCAGACTGGCAAAAAGTGCTCTCCATTGACGAGTCTTGGTTTTGTCTCACCAGGGGTGATGGTCGGATTCGTGTTTATCGTCGAAGGAATGAACGTTACACCGAGGCCTGTACTTTGGAGTGGGATCGATTTGGAGGTGGAGGGTCCATCGTGGTCTGGGGCGATGTGTGTCAGCATCATCAAACTGAGCTTGTTGTCATTGCTGGCAATCTCAACGCTGTGCGTTACAGGGAAGACATCCTCCTCCCTCATGTGGTACCCTTCCTGCAGGCTCATCCTGACATGACCCTCCAGCATGATAATGCCACCAGCCATACTGCTCGTTCTGTGTGTGATTTCCTGCAAGACAGAAATGTCAGTGTTCTGCCATGGTCAGCGAAGAGCCCAGATCGCAATCCCATTGAGCACGCATGGGACCTGTTGGATCGGAGGGTGAGGGCTAGGGCCATTCCCACCAGAAATGTCCGGGAACTTGCAGGAGCCTTGGTGGAAGAGTGGGGTAACATCTCACAGCAAGAACTGGCAAATCTGTTGCAGTCCACGAGGAGGAAATGCACTGCAGTACTTAATGCAGCTGGTGGCCACACCAGATACTGACTGTTACTTTTGATTTTGACCCACCCTTTGTTCAGGGACACATTATTCAATTTCTGTTAGTCACATGTCTGTGGAACTTGTTCAGTTTATGTCTCAGTTGTTGATTCTCGTTATGTTCATACAAATATTTACACATGTTAAGTTTACTGAAAATAAACGCAGTTGACAGTGGGAGGATATTATAGTATTCAGACCCCTTGACTTTTTCCACATTTTGTTACATTACAGCTCTATTCTAAAATGGATTAAAAAATATTTAAAATCCTCAGCAATCTACACCCACTACTAAATATTTTTTAGATTATTTTTTGCAAATTTATAAAAGATAGGTTTATCTTATTTACATTAATATTCAGACCCTTTGCTATGAGACTGTTTCCTTTTGATCATCCTTGAGATGTTTCTACAACTTGATTGGAGTCCACCTGTGGTAAATTCAATTGATTGGACATGATTTGGAAAGGCACACACCTGTCTATATAAGGTCCCACAGTTAGTGCATTTCAGAGCAGAAACCAAGCCATGAGGTCGAATTAATTGTCCGTAGAACTTCGAAACAGGATTGTGTCGAAGCACAGATATGGGGAAGGGTACCAAAACATTCATGCAGCATTGAAGGTCCCCAAGAACACAGTGGCCTCCGTCGTTCTGAAATGGATTTGGAACCACCAAGACTCTTCCTGGAGCTGCCTGCCCAGCCAAACTGAGCAATCAGGGCAGAAGGGCCTTGGTCAGGGAGGTGACCAAGAACCTGATGATCACTCTGACAGAGCTCCAGAGTTCCCCTGTGGAGATGGGAGAACCTTCCAGAAGGACAATTATCTCTGCAGCACTCCACCAATCAGTCCTTTATGGTAGAGTGGCCAGACAGAAGCCACTCCTCAGTAAAAGGCACATGACGGCCCGCTTTGAGTTTGCCAAAAGGCACCTAAAGACTCTAAGACCATGAGAAACAAGATTCTCTGGTCTGATAAAATCAAGATTGAATTCTTTGGCCTGAATGCCAAGCATTACGTCTGGAGGAAACCTGGCACCATCCCTATGGTGAAGTGTGGTGGCAGCAGCATGCTATAGTTATGTTTTTCAGCGGCAGGGACTGGGAGACTAGTCAGGATTGAGGCAAAGATGATCAGAGCAAAGTACAGAGGGATCCTTGATGAAAAGCTGCTCAGAGCGCTCAGCACCTCAGACTGGGGTGAAGGTTCACCTTCCAACAGGACAATGACCCTAAGCACACAGCCAAGACAACGCAGGAGTGGCTTTGGGGCAAGTCTCTGAATGTCCTTGAGTGGCCCAGCCAGAGCCCGTACTAGATCCCGATCGAACACCTCTGGAGAGACCTGAAAATAGCTGTGCTCTCCATTCAACCTGACAGAGCTTGAGAGGATCTGCAGAGAAGAATGGGAGAAACTCCCCAAATACAGGTGTGCCAAGCTTGTAGCGTCATACCCAAGAAGACTCAAGGCTGTAATCACTGCCAAAGGTGCTTCAACAAAGTTCTGAGTAAAGGGTCTGAATACTTATGTAAATGTGATATTTCGGCATTCTGGGGTATTGTGTGTAGAAATTAGATTTTTTTAAAGAATAAAGCTGTAATGTAACAATGTGGAATAAGTCGAGGGGTCTGAATACTTTCCACACACACACGAACACTCTCTATCTCTTTCTCTTTCTCTCGCTCACAAACACATCCACCACCCACTCCATGCCCAGACGCCATAGGAAGTCCAACAGCTGGACATAAGCACATAAATCTGATCTGCCCGTCCCGCCATCCTGTTCGTCTCTAATTATTGATAGAAGGGAACTGTTAATGCCTTGCATGTGGTTCCCCCCCCCCCCCCCCTCTCTCTCTCTGTCTCTCTCTCTCGCTCTCCCCTCTCTCTCTCTCTGTCTCTCTCTCTCGCTCTCCCCTCTCTCTCTCTCTCTCTCTCTCTCTCTCTCTCTGTCTCTCTCTCTCTGTCTCTCCTCTCTCTCTCTCTCTGTCTCTCTCTCTCTCTCGCTCTCCCCTCACTCTCCCCTCTCTCTCTCTCTCTCTCTGTCTCTCTCTCTCCCTCTCTCTCTCTCTCTCTCTCTCTCTCTCGCTCTCCCCTCTCTCTCTCTCTCTCTCTCTCTCTCTGTCTCTCACTCTCCCCTCTCTCTCTCTGTCTCTCTCTCTCACTCTCCCCTCTCTCTGTCTCTCTCTCTCGCTCTCCCCTCTCTCTCTCTCTGTCTCTCTCTCTCTCTCTCTCTCTCTCTCTCTCTCTCTCTCTCTCTCTCTCTCTCTCTCTCTCTCTCTCTCTCGCTCTCCCCTCTCTCTCGCTCTCCCCTCTCTCTCACTCTCCCCTCTCTCTCTTCCCCCTCCTCTCTCTTTCTCCTTTGAACAGCTCATCACTCTTAAACAAGCCTGTCTTTATCATCTCTGCCAACTAACTCCCCGTCCCTGAGCCCCCAAAAGCCACCAGTGCAGAGAAAACGACAGCCTCCAACAGAGCATCACATGGCCCAGGCTAACACCGCACACTGCTCCGTGACCAAGCACTCACCCCAGTCCAGATCCCCTCTCACTGCACTTCAAATTAGAGCCTGGCCATGAAAACAAGCTGTTCTGGACGTTTTGATGTGGGTATGAGTGTGTTTGTGTATGGAGCAGTTCATGATGTGGTGGTTTTTAGCTCCAGTACATGTCTGGATGTCTTTATTGTTGAGTGGAGGTGAATCGGGTTGCTTATCAGGGTTACTGTAGTTGGGACCTCATGTCAGAGAGACTAAGGTCATTGAAATATGAACGTACATCATCGTACTTATCTTTACATATTGTTGTAAGTTGAATGTTTTTTTTTAATGGAAGTAAAGACATGCTGATTGTAACGGATCACAATCAAGACTGTAGTAGTTGTATATTAACCACTGGGAGTACAGGCAATTTACCATTTCACAAATCTTAACAAAGGAAGAGTCCGGTTTTCTATGGAATCCATACAAAACAACAGGTTAATGAACCTTTTGCACCATTGATTTTGATAGGGGCCCCCATTAGATTGTGTTAGTCACTCTCACTAAGATATATTAAAAACAGCATATATTTCGCTCCGCCACATGGCAAAATGAGTAAAATTGCATGAAATGTGTTATAAAATTGAAAATCTTCTCTCCATCCTATGGCAAAATGTGTTGAATTACAGCAAACTTCTTTTAAAACGGCAACATTTTCTCTACGCCCCATGGTAAAATGTGTAGCATTGCAGGAAATTAACTTTCAAGGTGGGGGTCCCGGCTCTGACTTTGTGTGGCTGTAGATGTGGCTACGCAGACCCGCGGGCCACTGTGGCCCCTCGTTATGAGTTCAGATTTTTGGTGGCCCCGACCCCCATCAAAGTTGCCCATCCCTGCAGTATAAATGATCAAAGCCCACATCTTGGAACAGTTCTATTATTTCTGTGTTCTTTCCACACTTGTCTTTTTTCCTCCAACCTCCTCAGACAACATTTGTCATGCTGCTTGTGTATTACAAAACCCCAGAGCATTGTAACGGATACACAGAGATCCTAACAGCGCTCTCAGACCAAGGCCCAGTCCCAAATACCACCCCATTCCCTACGTAGTGCCCTACTTTTGACCAGAGCCCTATGGGTTTCCCTATTGGCCCTGGTCAAAAGTAGTGCACTATATAGGGAATAGGGTGGTATTTGGGATACAGTCCAAGGCTCCGAGCTGAGTAAATATTTGGAGGGCCTTGGTTCAGAGGAGACGCTCTGCTGTAAGAAGGCCCTTGAACTCTTGGCTGTCCCACATTGGGAGAGAGAGGCTTGAGTACGCTAGCGTTGTTTGTGTGGTATGTTGTACACTCGGCTGGCTGCTACACACCGATAAACACCCCCGTGCGTTTCCTGGCCTCTTCCGAGTGTTGTCCGGTGGAATAATACACACTGAGGATACACTCAATGCATAAATATACACAAATACTAACTGGACACACGCACACACAGGTATGTACACAGGTTCACACAAACGTTACAACACACATGATGTATGCATGCTCATACCTAAACAGTTTACACAGACACACCGCTAGAGTACAGATTCACAGTATTATTTATGCACATATTATGCACACTCACACACACACTTACAAACTGCATCACACACTCTTAGCAGAGCCCATTGACAGGAGTCCATTGTGACTGCGAGACCAGGAAGAGAGAAAATAAATTGTCTCTTACCCTTCCCTAAAACAGCCATGGTTCTTTGAGAAATGTTTCGACGGAAGAAAGGGGGAGGAAGTAGGGCAGGGAGGAGAGAGTGTCAGTCAGATCGGCACACAGCCAGGGGAGAGGGGAGGAAGAGAGGGGGAGGAAGTAGGGCAGGGAGGAGAGAGTGTCAGTCAGATCGGCACACAGCCAGGGGAGAGGGGAGGAAGAGAGGGGGAGGAAGTAGGGCAGGGAGGAGAGAGAGTGTCAGTCAGATCGGCACACAGCCAGGGGAGAGGGGAGGAAGAGAGGGGGAGGAAGTAGGGCAGGGAGGAGAGAGTGTCAATCAGATCGGCACACAGCCAGGGGAGAGGGGAGGAAGAGAGGGGGAGGAAGTAGGGCAGGGAGGAGAGAGAGTGTCAGTCAGATCGGCACACGGCCAGGGGAGAGGGGAGGAAGAGGGGGGTAGGAGGGGGAGTGTAGAGGGTGAGCAGTATAGGGGTGAAGAACGGATGTTGCTGCAGGGCCCGTGTGAACTTCCTGTGAAGGTGTGTAGGATAAGGAGGTGCTGGGAACAGAGAGGCAGATGAGTGCCTGAGCCCTGGCTTAGCTGCTACTGTTTCACCTCGCCGTTCATCTCTCCCTCTTTCCATCCATACTGGCAATGAGGATATTCCACCAAGCTTCACAGACCTCTCCCAGAGCAGCGGCTTTAAAAGGAGACATGTTGTACTATGTTGCCAGGGCACTATAAAAGCTTCTCATCTCTTTCTCTCGGTCGGTTTCTTATTTTCTCTTCTTGCTCCTTGAAAAGCTGCACATGCTGTTGAGTGTGTCAGGGAGGAGGGGGGTTGGTGTGGGTCACAACTCTGGGTGGAAACAGTGGGGTAGCTGGTTCTTACACAGCACTGTTGATATGACCTGACCCGGGTCTGGTGCTGGAGCGACTACTGCTGTTTCCTCGGTCCCACTTTGTTACTCTCTTTTCCTCTCTACATCTCTCTCTCTCTCTCTCTCTCTCTCTCTCTCTCTCTCTCTCTTCTCTCTCTCTCTCTCTCTCTCTCTCTCTCTCTCTCTCTCACTCTCACTCTCACTCTCTCACACACACACTCTCTCACACACACACTCTCTCACAGCTGGAGCAGAATATACCCTCTTCTAGACTATAGTGTCTATCTCCTGACACTCAGTCATGTGAAGGGAGGGACTTCCAGCCCCTACAGTCAGTAATTCCAGCCAGACACCCGGTCATTATTTTAATAAAATACAATTACCACCATTACTGGGACAATTGGGTTTTGATGACTGCCCTTTTCTGTACCCCTGCCCTCTCCAGCCCCCTCATCCAGCCCCCACAGTAGACAAATACCCCGTCCCCACCACACTACTTAATGTCAGGGAGGCAGGTCAAGCCGTGGGCTGTGGACCATGGGGCTGTAGGGAGGTCAGAGGGAATATACAGACTGTATTGTGTTGCTGTGTAATTCTACGTAATCTAAAGTGCTCCATGGGGGGGGGTCCAGTGGTGTGGGGGTCTCCCTCCTCCTTCCCTTCTCCCCTTGCTGTGGAATTTCATTAAAGTGTTAAAAGAGAGGCTTCTATTTATGGTGGATGTCAGAGCCCAGTGTAAAGTGTGTTTTAAAATGTGTCTGTGTGGTTAGGAGAGGAGGGCCCATTCGCCTTCCGTGTGGTTGTAGGTCCTGGGGGGGGGGGGCACTGTTGTGGGACAGTGTCAGACGGGGTGGGGGTGAGAGGCAAGCTTTTGTGCTAAGTGATAAAAAGACAACCCGGCTGAACTGGGCTGTCTTTGTTCCTGTGCGCCGCTGCAAAATATGATTTGAGATTAGGACCCCGGGGCAGGCATCCTTTTCAATGGCCTGTTTTTGTCTTTTTCTGCCAGCTATTCTAATCAGCAGGCCAGGCCTGGGGGATGACTGGGGAGAGACACGCAGGATAAAGATGCAGTGTTCAGGAGGAGAGTGGTCGCAAAGAAAGAATTCCGGTATCTGTCATCTGCCAGAAATTAACCCCCTCATCTTTCCTCCTTCCACCCCCCTCACTTTCACCCCTCCTCATCTTTCCCCCTTCCACCCCCCCTCACTTTCACCCCTCCTCATCTTTCCCCCACCCCTCCCTCCATCCCCAGATTCCTTCCTGTGGTTTGGGGGGACCTCTCCAGCCTCAGCCCCAGAGTGTTAGTGTGTAGGCCATGAGAATGGTAAAGACCTGTAGCTATGGGGGTAGTACAGTAAAGAGGGTAGGGGTTAAAATGCATGGGAGTATATATAAACAATGAGATAACGCAAACATACATGACAAAACCACTGCTCTGTGTGTGGATTCATACTCAACGTGAAATGTTGTTGTGTGAGGGGGAAGACATGGGGGGTTCCTGATGACAAGTTCACAACGATTCCATTTAGCTGCTGTCGTGTGTCGTGGCAAGGAAAGATTGAGAGGCTTTGTCTGCTGGACTGAGACAGATATGGAACAGCACCTTCTCTCCATTTTCTCTCTATCTCTCTCTATCTCTCTCTCTATCTCTCTCTGCGAGGTGCTGAAACACTGGGGATGTACCAGGCTTTCAATTCACCGTGGGAAGGGCCTCGGGTACATCTACAAAGATGGGATGGAGGGGGGGAAGGGGTGGGAAAGGGTATCACACCGGCAGAAAATGGGCAACCTCTCTCTGCTAGGGAGAGCAGCCTGAGGCATCCTGGCTGTCCCCGAGCTCTCCTCCACTCTACAGCAGCTCTTAGACACGCTCGTATCGCTCTCTCCCCTTCCCTCTCTGATTCTCTCTTCCTTTCTCTCTCTCCCCTTCCCTCTCTCTGATTCTCTCTTCCTTTCTCTCTCTCTCCCTGTCTCTCTCTCCCCTTCCCTCTCTCTGATTCTCTTCTTTTCTCGCTCTCTCCCTGTCTCTCTCCCCTTCCCTCTCTCTGATTCTCTCTTCCTTTCTCTCTCTCTCCCCTTCCCTGTCTCTGATTCTCTCTTCCTTTCTCTCTCTCCCTGTCTCTCTTTCCCCTTCCCTCTCTGATTCTCTCTTCCTTTCTCTCTCTCTCCCTGTCTCTCTCTCCCCTTCCCTCTCTCTGATTCTCTCTTCCTTTCTCTCTCTCTCCCTGTCTCTCTCCCCTTCCCTGTCTCTGATTCTCTCTTCCTTTCTCTCTCTCTCCCTGTCTCTCTCTCCCCTTCCCTCTCTCTGATTCTCTCTTCCTTTCTCTCTCTCTCCCTGTCTCTCTCTCCCCTTCCCTCTCTCTGATTCTCTCTTCCTTTCTCTCTCTCTCCCTGTCTCTCTCTCTCCTTCCAACTCTCTGATTCTCTCTTCCTTTCTCTCTCTCTCCCTGGTCTCTCTCTCCCCTTCCCTCTCTCTGATTCTCTCTTCCTTTCTCTCTCTCTCTCTTCCTGTCTCTCTCTCCCTGTCTCTCTCTCCCCTTCCCTCTCTGATTCTCTCTTCCTTTCTCTCTCTCTCCCTGTCTCTCTCTCCCTCTCTCTCTCCCCTTCCCTCTCTCTGATTCTATCTTCCTTTCTCTCTCTCTCCCTATCTCTCTCTCCCCTTCCCTCTCTCTGATTCTCTCTCCCTGTCTCTCTCTCCCCTTCCCTCTCTGATTCTCTCTTCCTTTCTCTCTCTCTCCCTGTCTCTCTCTCCCCTTCCCTATCTCTGATTCTATCTTCCTTTCTCTCTCTCTCCCTGTCACTCTCTCTCCTTCCCTCTCTCTGATTCTCTCTGCCTGTCTCTCTCTCCCCTTCCCTCTCTGATTCTCTCTTCCTTTCTCTCTCTCTCCCTGTCTCTCTCTCCCCTTCCCTCTCTCTGATTCTATCTTCCTTTCTCTCTCTCTCCCTGTCACTCTCTCTCCTTCCCTCTCTCTGATTCTCTCTTCCTTTCTCTCTCTCTCCCTGTCTCTCTCTCCCCTTCCCTCTCTCTGATTCTCTCTCCCTGTCACTCTCTCTCCTTCCCTCTCTCTGATTCTCTCTTCCTTTCTCTCTCTCCCCTTCCCTCTCTCTGATTCTCTCTTCCTTTCTCTCTCTCTCTCTCTCTCTCTCTCTCTCTCTCTCTCTCTCTCTCTCTCTCTCTCTCTCTCTCTCTCTCTCTCACTGTCTCTCTCTCCCTGTCTCTCTCTCCCCTTCCTTCTCTCTGATTCTCTCTCCCTGTCACTCTCTCTCCTTCCCTCTCTCTGATTCTCTCTTCCTTTCTCTCTCTCTCCCTGTCTCTCTCTCCCCTTCCCTCTCTCTGATTCTCTCTTCCTTTCTCTCTCTCTCCCGGTCTCTCTCTCTCCTTCCTTCTGCCTGATCCTTTCTTCCTTTTGCTCTTTCTCTCCCCTCTCTCTTTCTCTCCCCTCTCCCTCTCTCTTTCTCTTCCCTCTCCCTCTCTCTTTCTCCCCCCTCCCCCTCTCTCTTTCTCTCCCCTCCCCCTCTCTTTCTCTCCCTCTCTCTTTCACTCCCCTCTCCCTCTCTCTTTCACTCCCCTCTCCCTCTCTCTTTCACTCCCCTCTCCCTCTCTCTTTCTCTCCCCTCTCCCTCTCTCTTTCTCTCCCCTCTCTCTCTCTCTTTCTCTCCCCTCCCCTCTCCCTCTCTCTTTCTCTCCCCTCCCCTCTCCCTCTCTCTTCCTCTCCCCTCTCCCTCTCTCACAGTCTCTCTGACTGCTTTTAATGATTGCTGCTGTAAAGTGCAGAGCGGAGAAAATGTGTGTCAGGAAACTAAAAGGCATTCAGGGGCTGAATCACCAGTGATAGGTTAAGAGGCTTTAGTCAACTTTTTTACAATTTTTTATCTGGTTTAGGAATAATTTGTATCTATTTTTTTGTCTGGTTTAGGCTTGATGGAAGATCTCTCTTGGAAAGTACAGTGTGCGGTGAAGTGAGGGATTTGTTCAAATGAAGCTCTAAAAGATCATGTAACATAAGTGGAAACAAATGTGAATGCCTTGCCATGTTCCTTCATGGGAAGCTACACAGCCCCATTCCTATTCCCAGCACCATCCCTAACTCCAGCACCATCCCCAGCCCCCTAACTCCAGCCCCAGCCCCAGCCCCATCCCCAGCCCCAACTCCAGCACCATTCCCAGCCCCAGCACCAACTCCAGCCCTAACTCCAGCACCAGCCCCAACTCCAGCCCCATCCCCAGCCCCAACAGGACCAGCCCCAACTCCAGCCCCAGCCCCAACTCCAGCCCCAACCCAGCACCAGCCCCAACTCCAGCACCAGCCCCAACTCCAGCACCAGCCCCAACTCCAGCACCAGCCCCAACTCCAGCACCAGCCCTAACTCCAGCACCAGCCCAACTCCAGCCCCAACTCCAGCACCAGCCCTAACTCCAACTCCAGCCCCAACTCCAGCACCAGCCCTAACTCCAACTCCAGCCCCAACTCCAGCACCAGCCCTAACTCCAACTCCAGCACCAGCCCTAACTCCAGCCCCAGCCCTAACTCCAGCCCCAGCCCTAACTCCAACTCCAGCCCCAACTCCAGCACCAGCCCTAACTCCAACTCCAGCCCCAACTCCAGCACCAGCCCTAACTCCAGCCACAACTCCAGTCTCAGCACTAGACGCCGCCCAAATCGAGCCCTTGTCCAACCTAGTCAAAGACCTTGTCCCAGACCTAATACGAGACAGCATGAGAGAGGTCCTAGGCGTTGGGTGTCCAAGCAGTGTGTAGGAGGCCCAGCTATGCCGGCGCTCTGCGTCCATTCAGAACAGTCTGGTGTTTAACAGGCAATGAATGATGGTCAAAGAAACCATCTCCTGTGTCAAAGCACCCGACAAACATGCCTTTCTCACGGGCTCGGCCAGGCCAGGAGAAGTGCCCCTTTGTCGTGGCAAACACACGTGTTATCAGCTTCCCCGCATCTCCATAAAATATGCCCCATTGTCCCAGAGGCCAACTCTGTGTTTCCAAACCAGCAGCATTCCTGGAGTACACCCCCCTCCACTCCCTCTCCTCCCTGCCTCCAACCGTTCTTCGGACTCAATCCTTTCCTCTCTTACATCAGTAGTATTAGTGGAATGCTTTCTCAGAGGGAATGAGGGGATAAAGGAGAAGGGAAAATTCAGCCTAGCCTGTCCCTCCTTTCTGTCTCTCACTGATACCCGTAGGGGGCAGTATTCCTGTTAACTGTGTATCTCGTCATCACATAAAGACAGTGAATCCCCCAGTGTCTGGTTAGCTGTTGCCATTTGTGAGTGATAGGGAGCAGCTTGCCCGCTGTACCCAGGGCACTGCCACCCGCTGCTGGGGATAGTGTGCGGTGTTTGTTGTGTTTATCTCCATCCTTTCAAACATCCACTCAGTTAAACAGAACATGGCTCCATCTTAAACAGAACACACTCCCTCTAGGAGCGGTGGAGGTTCTGTTCTAGGGTGAAATGGTGCTCTATTTACTTGAGTCCGGCTTGTTCTGTGTGCGTGTGTGAGGAGCCTGGCCTTCTCACAGCTCTGCTGGCGGAGGAAAGCATGTATTTCTAGGTATGTGAAAGCTGTGGGCCTCTACACACTTCTGGGAGGGATTATGACATGCCTTTGGAAAAATAGAAACCGACAGACCAGACACAGGTATTTTGACCACTTAGGTTATCTTCCAATTGTAAACCATAAAAGCAGTCTTTTTCCCTCTTTTTCTATGGTGTCCTTGTTTCTCCCAGTGCTGGGTTTAGTGCGTTTGAAACTGAAATGAAAGGCAGGTGTCTGGAGAAAGTGTACAAGGCCAACATCAGACCAAAACTGTGGTGCTAGGACTCCATCCATGCTATTGTATAGCACGACTACAATGGTATCCTGCTCCTCCATCCGTTAATCCTCTGACTGACACAGGTTCTCCATACACACCACCAACATCTGTCTCTGCAGCTGATCAGTATTAGTCTGACAGAGCCTAACACTCACCCCTCTGATGATGACGTCAGCTCAAGCCTCATCCCCGGCTCAAGCCCCATCCCCGGCTCAAGCCTCATCCCCGGCTCATGCCTCATCCCCGGCTCAAGCCCCATCCCCGGCTCAAGCCCCATCCCCGGCTCATGCCTCATCCCCGGCTCAAGCCCCATCCCCGGCTCATGCCCCATCCCCGGCTCATGCCCCATCCCCGGCTCAAGCCCCATCCCCGGCTCAAGCCTCATCCCCGGCTCATGCCTCATCCCCGGCTCAAGCCCCATCCCCGGCTCATGCCCCATCCCCGGCTCAAGCCTCATCCCCGGCTCAAGCCTCATCCCCGGCTCAAGCCTCATCCCCGGCTCAAGCCCCATCCCGGCTCATGACTCATCCCCGGCTCATGACTCATCCCCGGCTCAAGCCCCATCCCCGGCTCATGCCTCATCCCCGGCTCAAGCCCCATCCCCGGCTCATGCCTCATCCCCGGCTCAAGCCCCATCCCCGGCTCATGCCTCATCCCCGGCTCAAGCCCCATCCCCGGCTCATGCCTCATCCCCGGCTCATGCCCCATCCCCGGCTCATGCCTCATCCCCGGCTCATGCCTCATCCCTGGCACATGCCCCATCCCCGGCTCAAGCCCCATCCCCGGGTCCTTCTGTAGCTCAGTTGGTAGAGCATGGCGCTTGTAACGCCAGGGTAGTGGGTTCGATTCCCGGGACCACCCATGCGTAGAATGTATGCACACATGACTGTAAGTCGCTTTGGATAAAAGCGTCTGCTAAATGGCATATATTATTATTTATATTATATTATATTATCATGCCTCATCCCCGGCACATGCCTCATGCCCCATCCCTGGCTCAAGCCCCATCCCTGGCTCATGCCTCATCCCCGGCACATGCCTCATGCCCCATCCCCGGCTCATGCCTCATCCCCGGCACATGCCCCATCCCCGGCTCAAGCCCCATCCCCGGCACATGCCTCATCCCCGGCTCAAGCCCCATCCCCGGCACATGCCTCATCCCCGGCTCATGACTCATCCCCGGCACATGCCTCATGCCCCATCCCTGGCTCAAGCCCCATCCCTGGCTCATGCCTCATCCCCGGCACATGCCCCATCCCCGGCTCAAGCCCCATCCCCGGCATATGCCTCATCCCGGCTCAAGCCCCATCCCGGCACATGCCTCATCCCCGGCTCATGACTCATCCCCGGCACATGCCTCATCCCCGGCTCATGACTCATCCCCGGCACATGCCTCATGCCCCATCCCTGGCTCAAGCCCCATCCCTGGCTCATGCCTCATCCCGGCACATGCCTCATGCCCCATCCCGGCTCATGCCTCATCCCCGGCACATGCCCCATCCCGGCTCAAGCCCCATCCCCGGCACATGCCTCATCCCGGCTCAAGCCCCATCCCGGCACATGCCTCATCCCGGCTCATGACTCATCCCCGGCACATGCCTCATGTCTCATCCCGGCACATGCCTCATCCCCGGCTCATGACTCATCCCCGGCACATGCCTCATGACTCATCCCCGGCTCAAGCCCCATCCCCTGCTCATGCCTCATCCCCGGCACATGCCTCATGCCCCATCCCTGGCTCAAGCCCCATCCCCGGCTCATGACTCATCCCCGGCACATGCCTCATGACTCATCCCCGGCTCAAGCCCCATCCCCGGCTCAAGCCCCATCCCCGGCTCATGCCTCATCCCCGGCACATGCCTCATGCCCCATCCCTGGCTCAAGCCCCATCCCCGGCTCATGACTCATCCCCGGCACATGCCTCATGACTCATCCCCGGCTCAAGCCCCATCCCCGGCTCAAGCCCCATCCCCGGCTCATGCCTCATCCCCGGCACATGCCCCATCCCTGGCTCATGCCTCATCCCCGGCACATGCCTCATGCCCCATCCCCGGCTCATGCCTCATCCCCGGCACATGCCCCATCCCGGCTCAAGCCCCATCCCCGGCACATGCCTCATCCCCGGCTCAAGCCCCATCCCCGGCACATGCCTCATCCCGGCTCATGACTCATCCCCGGCACATGCCTCATGTCTCATCCCCGGCACATGCCTCATCCCCGGCTCATGACTCATCCCCGGCACATGCCTCATGACTCATCCCCGGCTCAAGCCCCATCCCCTGCTCATGCCTCATCCCCGGCACATGCCTCATGCCCCATCCCTGGCTCAAGCCCCATCCCCGGCTCATGACTCATCCCCGGCACATGCCTCATGACTCATCCCGGCTCAAGCCCCATCCCGGCTCAAGCCCCATCCCGGCTCATGCCTCATCCCCGGCACATGCCTCATGCCCCATCCCTGGCTCAAGCCCCATCCCCGGCTCATGACTCATCCCCGGCACATGCCTCATGACTCATCCCGGCTCAAGCCCCATCCCGGCTCAAGCCCCATCCCGGCTCATGCCTCATCCCGGCACATGCCCCATCCCGGCTCAAGCCCCATCCCTGGCACATGCCTCATCCCGGCTCATGCCTCATGACTCATCCCGGCTCAAGCCCCATCCCGGCACAAGCCCCATCCCCGGCACATGACTCATCCCCGGCTCATGCCTCATCCCCGGCTCATGCCTCATGACTCATCCCCGGCTCATGACTCATCCCCGGCTCAAGCCCCATCCCCGGCTCATGACTCATCCCCGGCACATGCCTCATGCCCCATCCCTGGCTCAAGCCCCATCCCTGGCTCAAGCCCCATCCCCGGCTCATGACTCATCCCCGGCACATGCCTCATCCCCGGCTCATGACTCATCCCCGGCTCATGACTCATCCCCGGCACATGCCTCATGCCCGGCTCAAGCCCCATCCCCGGCTCAAGCCCCATCCCCGGATCAAGCCCCATCCCCGGCTCATGCCTTATCCCCGGTCATGCCTCATGACTCATCCCCGGCACATGCCTCATGCCCCATCCCCGGCTCATGCCCCATCCCCGCTCATGCCCCATCCCCGGCTCATGCCTCATCCCCGGCTCATGCCTCATCCCCGGCTCATGCCCCATCCCCGGCTCATGCCTCATCCCCGGCTCATGCCTCATCCCCGCTCATGCCCCATCCCCGGCTCATGCCCCATCCCCGGCTCATGCCCCATCCCCGGCTCATGCCTCATCCCCGGCTCATGCCTCATCATCGACTCATGCCCCATCGCCGGCTCGTGCCCCATCCCCGGCTCATGCCCCATCCCCGGCTCATGCCTCATCCCCGGCTCATGCCTCATCCCCGCTCATGCCCCATCCCCGGCTCATGCCCCATCCCCGGCTCATGCCTCATCCTTGACTCATGCCCCATCGCCGGCTCGTGCCTCATCCCCGGCTCATGCCTCATCCCCGGCTCATGCCCCATCCCCGGCTCATGCCCCATCCCCGGCTCATGCCTCATCCCCGGCTCATGCCTCATCCCCGGCTCATGCCTCATCCTCGACTCATGCCCCATCCCCGGCTCATGCCCCATCCCCGGCTCATGCCCCATCCCCGGCTCATGCCTCATCCCCGGCTCATGCCTCATCCTCGACTCATGCCCCATCCCCGGCTCGTGACCCATCCCCGGCTCATGCCCCATCCCCGGCTCATGCCTCATCCCCGCTCATGCCCTATCCCCGGCTCATGCCAGAATGATCAGTATCAGTTAGACTGAGCCCAACACTAACCCCTCTGATGATGAAGTCAGCACCATGACCACTAGAGTCCTAATGGAGTCTTCCCTGTCTTTGTCCTTAACCATCTAACCATCTATTCCCATCAATTATTCAGGGAGAAAGGAAAGCGTTTGAGTGTGTAACACTGATCCACTGCGAGAGAACAATCTATTCTGTGCTGCGGTGTAAGTCATGAAATACTGCCTACTCAGGCAGACCACTCTGTAAATGAGCAGTATACTAAGGAGACGGTTGTTTTAAATATGTTACGTCTGTGTAAGATGATGTAGCTAGTCTGTGTAAGAGGATGTAGCTAGTCTGTGTAAGAGGATGTAGCTAGTCTGTGTAAGATGATGTAGCTAGTCTGTTTAAGAGGATGTAGCTAGTCTGTGTAAGAGGATGTAGCTAGTCTGTGGAAGAGGATGTAGCTAGTATGTGGAAGAGGATGTCATACGTTTTAGAGGATGTAGCTAGTCTGTGGAAGAGGATGTAGCTAGTTTGTGGAAGAGGATGTAGCTAGTCTGTGTAAGAGGATGTAGCTAGTCTGTGTAAGAGGATGTAGCTAGTCTGTGTAAGAGGATGTAGCTAGTCTGTGTAAGAGGATGTAGCTAGTCTGTGTAAGAGGATGTAGCTAGTCTGTGGAAGAGGATGTAGCTAGTATGTGGAAGAGGATGTCATACGTTTTAGAGGATGTAGCTAGTCTGTGGAAGAGGATGTAGCTAGTCTGTGTAAGAGGATGTAGCTAGTCTGTGGAAGAGGATGTAGCTAGTCTGTGTAAGAGGATGAAGCTAGTCTGTGTAAGAGGATGTAGCTAGTCTGTGTAAGAGGATGTAGCTAGTCTGTGTAAGAGGATGTAGCTAGTATGTGGAAGAAGATGTCATACGTTTTAGAGGATGTAGCTAGTCTGTGGAAGAGGATGTAGCTAGTTTGTGGAAGAGGATGTAGCTCGTCTGTGTAAGAGGATGTAGCTAGTATGTGGAAGAGGATGTCATACGTTTTAAAGGATGTAGCTAGTCTGTGGAAGAGGATGTAGCTAGTCTGTGTAAGAGGATGTCATACGTTTTAGAATATGTAACTAGTATGTGGAAGAGGATGTAGCTAGTCTGTGTACGAGGATGTAGCTAGTATGTGGAAGAGGATGTCATACGTTTTAGAGGATGTAGCTAGTCTGTGTAAGAGGATGTAGCTAGTCTGTGTAAGAGGATGTAGCTAGTCTGTGTAAGAGGATGTAGCTAGTATGTGGAAGAGGATGTCATACGTTTTAGAGGATGTAGCTAGTCTGTGGAAGAGGATGTAGCTAGTTTGTGGAAGAGGATGTAGCTCGTCTGTGTAAGAGGATGTAGCTAGTATGTGGAAGAGGATGTCATACGTTTTAAAGGATGTAGCTAGTCTGTGGAAGAGGATGTAGCTAGTCTGTGTAAGAGGATGTCATACTTTTTAGAATATGTAACTAGTATGTGGAAGAGGATGTAGCTAGTCTGTGTACGAGGATGTAGCTAGTATGTGGAAGAGGATGTCATACGTTTTAGAGGATGTAGCTAGTCTGTGGAAGAGGACGTAGCTAGTTTGTGGAAGAGGATGTAGCTAGTCTGTGGAAGAGGATGTAGCTAGTATGTGGAAGAGGATGTAGCTAGTCTCCGAAAATTTAGCGAGTCTGTGTAAGAGGATGTAGCTAGTCTGTCTAAGAAGATGTAGCTAGTATGTGTAAGAGGATGTAACTAGTATGTGTAAGAGGATGTAGCTTGTCTGTGGAAGAGGATGTAGCTTGTCTGTGTAAGAAGATGTAGCTTGTATGTGGAAAAGGATGAGGCTAGTATGTGGAAGAGGATGTAGCTAGTCTAAGAAGATATATCTAGTCTGTGTAAGAGGATGTAGCTAGTCTGTGTAAGATAATGTAGCTTGTCTGTAAGAGGATGTAGCTAGTATGTGGAAGAGGATGTCATACGTTTTAAAGGATGTAGCTAGTCTGTGGAAGAGGATGGAGCTAGTCTGTGGAAGAGGATGTCATACTTTTTAGAATATGTAACTAGTATGTGGAAGAGGATGTAGCTAGTCTGTGTACGCGGATGTAGCTAGTCTGTGTACGCGGATGTAGCTAGTCTGTAAGAGGATGTAGCTAGTCTGTAAGAGGATGTAGCTAGTCTGTGTAAGAGGATTTAGCTAGTCTGTGTAAGAGGATGTAGCTTGTCTGTGTAAGAGGATGCAGCTAGTCTGTGTAAGAGGATGTAGCTCGTCTGTATTAGAGGATGTAGCTCGTCTGTGTTAGAGGATGTAGCTAGTCTGTGTAAGAGGATGTAGCTAGTCTGTGTAAGAGGATGTAGCCAGTCTGTGTAAGAGGATGTAGCTAGTCTGTATTAGAGGATGTAGCTACTCTGTGTAAGAGGATGTAGCTAGTCTGTGTAAGAGGATGTAGCTAGTCTGTGTTAGAGGATGTAGCTAGTCTGTGGAAGAGGTTGTGGCTAGTCTGTGTAAGAGGATGTAGCTCGTCTGTATTAGAGGATGTAGCTAGTCTGTGTTAGAGGATGTAGCTAGTCTGTGTAAGAGGATGTAGCTAGTATGTGGAAGAGGATGTCATACGTTTTAGAGGATGTAGCTAGTCTGTGGAAGATGATGTAGCTAGTTTGTGGAAGAGGATGTAGCTAGTCTGTGGAAGAGGATGTAGCTAGTATGTGGAAGAGGATGTAGCTAGTCTAATAAAATTTAGCGAGTCTGTGTAAGAGGATGTAGCTAGTCTGTCTAAGAAGATGTAGCTAGTATGTGGAAGAGGATGTCATACGTTTTAGAGGATGTAGCTAGTCTGTGGAAGAGGATGTAGCTAGTTTGTGGAAGAGGATGTAGCTAGTCTCTGTAAGAGGATGAAGCTAGTCTGTGTAAGAGGATGTAGCTAGTCTGTGTAAGAGGATGTAGCTAGTCTGTGTAAGAGGATGTAGCTAGTATGTGGAAGAGGATGTCATACGTTTTAGAGGATGTAGCTAGTCTGTGGAAGAGGATGTAGCTAGTTTGTGGAAGAGGATGTAGCTAGTCTGTGGAAGAGGATGTAGCTAGTATGTGGAAGAGGATGTAGCTAGTCTAAGAAAATTTAGCGAGTCTGTGTAAGAGGATGTAGCTAGTCTGTCTAAGAAGATGTAGCTAGTATGTGTAACAGGATGTAGCTAGTCTGTGTAAGAGGATGTAGCTAGTCTGTGTAAGAGGATGTAGCTAGTATGTGGAAGAGGATGTCATACGTTTTAGAGGATGTAGCTAGTCTGTGGAAGAGGATGTAGCTAGTTTGTGGAAGAGGATGTAGCTAGTCTGTGGAAGAGGATGTAGCTAGTCTGTGTAAGAGGATGTAGCTAGTCTGTGTAAGAGGATGTAGCTAGTATGTGGAAGAGGATGTCATACGTTTTAGAGGATGTAGCTAGTCTGTGGAAGAGGATGTAGCTAGTTTGTGGAAGAGGATGTAGCTAGTCTGTGGAAGAGGATGTAGCTAGTATGTGTAAGAGGATGTAGCTAGTCTGTGTAAGAGGATGTAGCTAGTCTGTGTAAGAGGATGTAGCTAGTATGTGGAAGAGGATGTCATACGTTTTAGAGGATGTAGCTAGTCTGTGGAAGAGGATGTAGCTAGTTTGTGGAAGAGGATGTAGCTATTCTGTGGAAGAGGATGTAGCTAGTATGTGGAAGAGGATGTAGCTAGTCTAAGAAAATTTAGCTAGTCTGTGTAAGAGGATGTAGCTAGTATGTGGAAGAGGATGTCATACGTTTTAGAGGATGTAGCTAGTCTGTGGAAGAGGATGTAGCTAGTTTGTGGAAGAGGATGTAGCTAGTCTGTGGAAGAGGATGTAGCTAGTATGTGGAAGAGGATGTAGCAAGTCTAAGAAAATTTAGTGAGTCTGTGTAAGAGGATGTAGCTAGTCTGTCTAAGAAGATGTAGCTAGTATGTGTAAGAGGATGTAGCTAGTCTGTGTAAGAGGATGTAACTAGTATGTGGAAGAGGATGAGGCTAGTATGTGGAAGAGGATGTAGCTAGTCTAAGAAGATCTATCTAGTCTGTGTAAGAGGATGTAGCTAGTCTGTGTAAGATAATGTGTAACACTGATCCACTGCGAGAGAACAATCTATTCTGTGCTGCGGTGTAAGTCATGAAATACTGCCTACTCAGGCAGACCACTCTGTAAATGAGCAGTATACTAAGGAGACGGTTGTTTTAAATATGTTACGTCTGTGTAAGATGATGTAGCTAGTCTGTGTAAGAGGATGTAGCTAGTCTGTGTAAGAGGATGTAGCTAGTCTGTGTAAGAGGATGTAGCTAGTATGTGGAAGAGGATGTCATACGTTTTAGAGGATGTAGCTAGTCTGTGGAAGAGGATGTAGCTAGTTTGTGGAAGAGGATGTAGCTAGTCTGTGGAAGAGGATGTAGCTAGTATGTGGAAGAGGATGTAGCTAGTCTGTGTAAGAGGATGTAGCTAGTCTGTCTAAGAAGATGTAGCTAGTATGTGTAAGAGGATGTAGCTAGTCTGTGTAAGAGGATGTAACTAGTATGTGTAAGAGGATGTAGCTTGTCTGTGGAAGAGGATGTAGCTAGTCTGTGTAAGAAGATGTAGCTTGTATGTGGAAAAGGATGAGGCTTGTATGTGGAAGAGGATGTAGCTAGTCTAAGAAGATCTATCTAGTCTGTGTAAGAGGATTTAGCTAGTCTGTGTAAGATAATGTAGCTCGTCTGTGTAAGAGGATGTAGCTAGTATGTGGAAGAGGATGTCATACGTTTTAAAGGATGTAGCTAGTCTGTGGAAGAGGATGTAGCTAGTCTGTGTAAGAGGATGTCATACTTTTTAGAATATGTAACTAGTATGTGGAAGAGGATGTAGCTAGTCTGTGTACGAGGATGTAGCTAGTATGTGGAAGAGGATGTCATACGTTTTAGAGGATGTAGCTAGTCTGTGGAAGAGGATGTAGCTAGTTTGTGGAAGAGGATGTAGCTAGTCTGTGGAAGAAGATGTAGCTAGTCTGTGTAAGAGGATGTAGCTAGTATGTGGAAGAGGATGTAGCTAGTATGTGGAAGAGGATGTCATACGTTTTAGAGGATGTAGCTAGTCTGTGGAAGAGGATGTAGCTAGTTTGTGGAAGAGGATGTAGCTAGTCTGTGGAAGAGGATGTAGCTAGTCTGTGTAAGAGGATGTAGCTAGTCTGTGTAAGAGGATGTAGCTGGTCTGTGTAAGAGGATGTAGCTAGTCTGTATTAGAGGATGTAGCTACTCTGTGTAAGAGGATGTAGCTAGTCTGTGTAAGAGGATGTAGCTAGTCTGTGTAAGAGGATGTAGCTAGTCTGTGTTAGAGGATGTAGCTAGTGTGTGTTAGAGGATGTAGCTAGTCTGTGTAAGAGGATGTAGCTTGTCTGTGTAAGAGGATGTAGCTCGTCTGTATTAGAGGATGTAGCTAGTCTGTGTTAGAGGATGTAGCTAGTCTGTGTAAGAGGATGTAGCTAGTCTGTGTAAGAGGATGTAGCTACTCTGTGGAAGAGGTTGTGGCTAGTCTGTGTAAGAGGATGTAGCTAGTCTGTGTAAGAGGATGTAGCTAGTCTGTGTTAGAGGATGTAGCTAGTCTGTGTTAGAGGATGTAGCTAGTCTGTGTAAGAGGATGTAGCTAGTCTGTGTAAGAGGATGTAGCTAGTCTGTGTAAAAGGATGTTGTATGTGTAAGGAGGTACGAGGGCAGGGGGAAAAGGAAGCGTACTGAAAGGAAAATAGAGAAAAGAACATTAATATCTTAAGTGTCAGAGTTGATCAGTGAAACAGGCCAATAGCAACTGGTGTTTGGGGCTATGAAGACCACAGAGGGGGTGGGGGGGGGTCTGTGGAGGAGCCTGTCTGTCTCGGTCTAAGAGAAGGTTGAGTGGATGTGAGAGGGGACAGAGGGCAGGGTGAGTGATGCTAATTGGGATTAGCACCTGGTGCTCTAAATTGACAGACTGCATGGGCAGCCCAACACAAATGCAAACACACACACTCCCAGAGACTCCCAGGCTGTCAGACCTAGGCAGCCTGGTGTTTTCTAGGCGGCAGCAGGATGGATGCTGAATGGACGAAAGAATGAAAGAAGAAAAAAACAAGACAGGAAAGAAATAGCCAGAGGAAAAGTGGCAAGAAATAGCAATGAACCTGAAATGGAGAAAGATTCTTCTTCTCTCTATCGCTCTCTCTCTCTCCTCCATTGTGTGTTAGTACCAGGAGCAGAGCCTGTGTAAAATGTCACAGTGCACTTTTGAACTTTCATTCGACTGACCGAACCAGCCTTCCCATTAGTTCAGAATAAAATCCATAGTGTTTCCTGTGAAGAAGATCCCAGCTTAGGATGCATGTGAAAGTCAATTAGATACACACTGACAGAGGCTATGTCCCAAATGGACCATATTCCCTATATAGTGCACTGCTATAGAAGGAATATGGTTCCATTTAGGACGTCGCCTCCATCAGGTAGTGCACTATGTAGAGAATAGGGTACCATTTGGTTCGCAGACAGAGGCTTTTGCACCCTGTACACTGACAGACCAACTGACAGTCCCTGGACTAACTGTGTGAAGAGGGTGGGGGGGTTAGGATGGGAGAAGGGGGGGTTTAGGATGAGAGAAGGTTGGGTTAGGATGGGAGAAGGGGGGGTTTGGATGGGAGAAGGGGGGGTTAGGATGAAGTAGGGGGTCTTTTTGCGGGTATTAGATCTATGATCTGAGAGTGCTGTATTGAATATTTTATTGACTGTCTGCTTGCCCTGTGCTGACCTGCCTGACATGCTAACTCCTGGGCCCGCTGGAGACGCCACGTCAGTTCACATCAGAGCAGCCAGTCGTGAGTCTCCCAAAGCATTTCCTGTGAATAAACTCTGGCACCGCGGGGGAGGGGGACCAGAACTAGACCACGGCAGCGAGGGATCACTGGTGCACTACACACCGAGACAGACACGTTCGTACGCACACACACGTGCACGGACACATGCACATAACCACACGCATGTACGTGTATACACACACACTCTTTCTCTCATCTACACATTGTTTTCAGGACAAAACACACACACACACACACACTCCCTCCCAAGGACTGGTGAAAGTGTCTGTCTTCACCCTCTATAAGTGTATCAACTGTGACCACATGTCCGCTTCATGTACCTGGAATAGTGAGACTCACTGATAGTGTTGCTGTTGTTCACGGTTTCATTGGCCATTTGTGACATTCCAATTGTCACTGATCTTTTTTCCTTCACATTTCAAGATCATTTTGAACAAGGATTTGATGTCCCTCTCTCTTTCCATCTCACTCTCTCCCACTTCCCCCTCTCTCTTTCTCTCTGCCCCCCTCCCCCCCTTCTCTCTTTCTCTCTCCCATCATTACTGGTGACATGGTCTTTCTAATGTGTTAAAAGTCAGTCAGGCAGAAACATCAGCAATGGACTTGCTGCTCTGCAGAGCTCTGTACTTATTCATGATGATGAGACTTGCTCCCATCTCACTGGACAGGGCTGCTGACCAGAGACTAACTACACTGATCCTAGATCAGAGAATACAAGGAAATACTATATACTGAGCATACAGAGACAATATATCTGATATGGGTATGTCTGACCAGAGAGGGCATAGTGATTATTATACTGATCCTAGGTCAGAGCCTCATCTCATTCTCCTAGGTCGTCAACAGTCATTAGAGCCTTTCCACTTTCCGCCCACATCCACAACAACATGCCGTCTCTGTTCTTGTTCCGTCTTTCTTCTTTTTCTCTGCTGATCTCTCTCTGAATGACATGTTGTGCTGTGCAGTGACCATGAAGAGCCACCGGCTGCATGTCACAAAGAGGTTCCACAACCTCTGGCCTTGTTTGTTTGCCTTATACTGTCATCCACTGCCAACACTCCAACTGCCAATCGGTCCATAGAAATGCTTTCATTGGAGGGGTTATAGTTTAAGTTTCACGCCAAAGCACGCTGCCAGACCCCATGCTGTGTGTGAAGCTGAGACACACATCCTTCCTACACACCTTCAGGCTCTCCTCCACACCACACTTCCTGTCCCCATCACACACCTTCAGGCTCTCCTCCATACCACACTTTCTGTCCCCATCACACACCTTCAGGCTCGTCGCCACACCACGCTTCCTGTCCCCATCACACACCCTCAGGCTCTCCTCCACACCACGCTTCCTGTCCCCATCACACACCTTCAGGCTCTCCTCCACACCACGCTTCCTGTCCCCATCACACACCTTCAGGCTTTCCTCCACACCACGCTTCCTGTCCCCATCACACACCCTCAGGCTGCCGCAGTCATCCCCCTCTTCAAAGGGGGAGACACCCTGGACCCAAACTGTTACAGACCTATATCCATCCTTCCCTACCTATCTAAGGACTTCGAAAGCCAAGTCAACAAACAGGTCACTGACCATCTCGAATCCCACCGTACCTTCTCCGCTGTGCAATCTGGTTACCGAGCCGGTCACGGGTGCACCTCAGCCACGCTCAAGGTACTAAACGATATCATAACCGCCATCGATAAAAGACAGTACAGTGCAGCCGTCTTCATCGACCTTGCCAAGGCTTTCGACTCTGTCAATCACCATATTCTTATCGGCAGACTCAGTAGCCTCGGTTTTTCGGATGACTGCCTTGCCTGGTTCACCAATTACTTTGCAGACAGAGTTCAGTGTGTCAAATCGGAGGGCATGCTGTCCGGTCCACTGGCAGTCTCTATGGGGGTGCCACAGGGTTCAATTCTCGGGCCGACTCTTTTCTCTGTATATATCAATGATGTTGGTCATGCTGCGGGCGATTCCCTGATCCACCTCTACGCAGACGACCCCATTCTATATACTTCCGGCCCGTCCTTGGATACTGTGCTATCTAACCTCCAAACGAGCTTCAATGCCATACAACACTCCTTCCGTGGCCTCCAACTGCTCTTAAACGCTAGTAAAACCAAATGCATGCTTTTCAACCGTTCGCTGCCTGCACCCGCACGCCTGACCAGCATCACCACCCTGGATGATTCCGACCTTGAATATGTGGACATCTATAAGTACCTAGGTGTCTGGCTAGACTGTAAACTCTCCTTCCAGACTCATATCAAACATCTCCAATCGAAAATCAAATCAAGAGTCTGCTTTCTATTCCGCAACAAAGCCTCCTTCACTCACGCCGCCAAACTTACCCTAGTAAAACTGACTATCCTACCGATCCTCGACTTCAGCGATGTCATCTACAAAATTGCTTCCAACACTCTACTCAGCAAACTGGATGCAGTTTATCACAGTGCCATCTGTTTTGTCACTAAAGCACCTTATACCACCCACCACTGCGACTTGTATGCTCTAGTCGGCTGGCCCTCGCTACATATTCGTCGCCAGACCCACTGGCTCCAGGTCATCTACAAGTCCATGCTAGGTAAAGCTCCGCCTTATCTCAGTTCACTGGTCACGATGGCAACACCCATCCGTAGCACGCGCTACAGCAGGTGTATCTCACTGATCATCCCTAAAGCCAATACCTCATTTGGCCGCCTTTCGTTCCAGTTCTCTGCTGCCTGTGACTGGAACGAATTGCAAAAATCGCTGAAGTTGGAGACTTTTATCTCCCTCACCAACTTCAAACATCTGCTATCTGAGCAGCTAACCGATCGCTGCAGCTGAACATAGTCTATTGGTAAATAGCCCACCCATTTCCACCTACCTCATCCCCATACAATTGTTATTTATTTTATTTTCTGCTCTTTTGCACACCAGTATCTCTACCTGCACATGACCATCTGATCATTTATCACTCCAGTGTTAATCTGCTAAATTGTAATTATTCGCCTTCCTCCTCATGCCTTTTGCACACAATGTATATAGACTCCCCCCTTTTTTTCTACTGTGTTATTGACTTGTTAATTGTTTACTCCATGTGTAACTCTGTGTTGTCTGTTCACACTGCTATGCTTTATCTTGGCCAGGTCGCAGTTGCAAATGAGAACTTGTTCTCAACTAGCCTACCTGGTTAAATAAAGATAAAATGAAATAAATTAAAATAGTCTCTCCTCCACACCACGCTTCCTGTCCCCATCATTCACTCTCTGGCGTCGTCGCCACACCATGTCTCCATCTTTCTTCCTCCCTCCAAAGCCTGTGTTTGACAGAGCTGTGGTCAGAATGTGTGTTTGGGGAGGACAGAAAATACAAAACAGATTTTGACCGGGTGTCATTGTGTGTGTGTGTGTGTGTGTGTGTGTGTGTGTGTGTGTGTGTGTGTGTGTGTGTGTGTGTGTGTGTGTGTGTGTGTGTGTGTGTGTGTGTGTGTGTGTGTGTGTGTGTGTGTGTGTGTGTGTGTGTGTGTGTGTGTGTGTGTGTGTGTGTGTGTGTGTGTGAGATATTGGATTTAGTCTAATATTTAGGCTACCAGTAATCAAAGTACATTTCCTATCCACTAAGAGACAGCATCTGTTGAATGGGAGTTGAGTAGTTTGAAAGGAGCTTCTTTTGTGACAGGAGGTGATGGGGATGCTGTAGCAGTGAATTACACTCTGGCCAGCCTGGCCTCGAATATATACACACACACACTGACCGGGCTGGAGAGGTTTTTCCCCTCCCTTTCTGAAACATGCCAGACAACAGCATTCCTCACTCCTTAGGTGTTTTATCCCACACCACCAAAGTTGTTGAAAGACATTAAAAAGGGCTTCCTGAAAACGATTCCTGAAGTTGGCCGTGTACTTCTCCTCACGGCTATATTCAATTAATAAAACGCAGGCTCGCCTTGGCTCCTCTGAGGTAAAAAGCTTTCTATGGGGGCCAGAGAGGAAGGAAGGTGAGAGGAGAGGAGAGGAAGGAAGGGTGAGAGGAGAGGAAGGAAGGGTGAGAGGAGATCGCGTGCTGAAAGGGTCACTATAATACCACCGTTAAAACACTGCAAATGTAATTCAGCCCAGAGGTTGGAACTTTAAAAGTGCGATGTGTGAGTTTTTAAAATAATTTAAAAGGGACGAGGACTGAAGGTCATAGGAGCGCTAATGGCGAGCTACTCTCTCACTATCTCTCTTTCACTCTCTCTCCCTCCATCCCCTCCTCCTCCTTTCTTCCCACATCCCGTCTTTGCCCTAGGAGCCTCCATGAAAGTTTGATGTGGACATTAGGTTGTTGCTCATCTTGCACCTTGCTGCTCAGAGTATTGACAGCAGCAGTAAACTGGCTGTGAGGCAGATAGCATCACCAGGCCACTCCAGCCCTCCCTCCCTCCTCTCCTCCCCCTTTCTTCCCTGCGCCTCTCAGTCTGTCCGCTGACAACATGAGAAGTGTTTTAACAGGGTTTTAATGGCCGGGCCATCCTCAGCACTACAACCCCCCACCTCCCTGACGTTGGAAATAGCTGCTGTAAAACTTTCTTCCTGATGGTAGATGACATGCCCTCCTTGTCTTTCTTTCTTCCTTCTTCTCCCTTCCCTCTCTTCTTCTCCCTTCCCTCTCTTCTTCTCCCTTCCCTCTCTTCTTCTCCCTACCCTCTCTTCTCCTCCCTCCCTCTCCTCTCCTCCCTTCCCTCTCTTCTTCTCCCTTCCCTCTCTTCTTCTCCCTACCCTCTCTTCTCCTCCATCCCTTTCCTCTCCTCCCTTCCCTCTCTTCTCCTCCCTCCCTCCCTTCCCTCTCCTCCCGTCCCTCTCTTCTTCTCCCTACCCTCTCTTCTCCTCCCTCCCTTCCCTCTCCTCCCTTCCCTCTCTTCTTCTCCCTACCCTCTCTTCTCCTCCCTTCCCTCTCTTCTTCTCCCTACCCTCTCTTCTCCTTCCCTCTCCTCCCTTCCCTCTCTTCTTCTCCCTACCCTCTCTTCTCCTCCCTTCCCTCTCTTCTTCTCTCTACCATCTTCTCCTCCCTCCCGTCCCTCTCCTCCCTCCCTTCCCTCTCTTCTTCTCCCTACCCTCTCTTCTACTCCTTCCCTTCCCTCTCCTCCCTTCCCTCTCTTCTTCTCCCGTCCCTCTCTTCTTCTCCCTACCCTCTCTTCTCCTCCCTCCCTACCCTCTCATCTCCTCCCTTCCCTCTCTTCTTCTCCCTACCCTCTCTTCTCGTCCCTCCCTCCCCTCTCTTCTCCCTTCCCTCTCTTCTCGTCCCTCCCTACCCTCTCTTCTTCTCCCTTCCCTCTCTTCTTCTCCCTACCCTCTCCTCTCCTCCCTCCCTACCCTCTCCTCTCCTCCCTTCCCTCTTCTTCTCCCTACCCTCTCTTCTCCTCCCTTCCTTCCCTCTCCTCCCTTCCCTCTCTTCTTCTCCCTACCCTCTCTTCTCCTCCCTTCCCTCTCCTCTCCTCCTTTACCTCTTCTCCTCCCTACCCTCTCTTCTCCTCCCTCCCTTCCCTCTCCTCCCTTCCCTCTCTTCTTTTCCCTTCCCTCTCTTCTTCCCCCTACCCTCTCTTCTCCTCCCTCCCCACCCTCTCCTCCCTTCCCTCTCTTCTTCTCCCTACCCTCTCTTCTCCTCCCTCCCTCTCCTCTCCTCCCTTCCCTCTCTTCTTCCCCCTTCCCTCTCTTCTTCTCCCTACCCTCTCTTCTCCTCCCTCCCTACCCTCTCCTCCCTTCCCTCTCTTCTTCTCCCTACCCTCTCTTCTCCTCCCTCCCTCTCCTCTCCTCCCTTCCCTCTCTTCTTCTCCCCACCCTCTCTTCTCCTCCCTCCCTCTCCTCTCCTCCCTTCCCTCTCTTCTTCTCTCTACCCTCTCTTCTTCTCTCTACCCTCTCTTCTCCTCCCTTCCCTCTCCTCCCCTCTCTTCTTCTCCTCCCTCCCTTCCCTCTCTCCTCCCTTCCCTCTCTTCTTGTCTCTACCCTCTCTTCTCCTCCCTCCCTTCCCTCTCCTCCTCCCTTCCCTCTCTTCACCTCTCGTCCCTCTCTTCTTCCTTGCTGGCACTGCCACGGCTCATGTGACTGGCTGAGAGGACCTACCCCCTGACAAGACCATGCCCTTGACGGACTGACGACCCCCCCAACCCCAGTGTACTCGCTCTGTCAGTGTGAATTGTGTCCTGTGAAGCCGTGTGTGTGTGGTGCTAGAGGTGGGTAACGCTCATTAGCAGAGTTTAGTGACACTCGGGGCAGGCTGAATGGGGGAGCTTGTAGCCACACAATGGATCTGTTCCCCCCTGAGGAACTATAGGCCCTGGCTCCACTCTGACGGCAAACCTCCCCTTTCCTCCCTGTTCTCCCTCCCCCTCATCCCCCAAAACCAACCGCTCTTTCTCTCTCCTCCTCTCTCCATTGCTCTCTTTCTCTGTCTCTCTCTCTCTTGCTCCCTCCTTTCATTCTCCATGTGGGGATTGAGGGGATAGACAGATGTTTGTGTGTTAGAGATCAGACCAAGCTGTCCAAACTGCTCATCAGATGAGGTCATGTGTCATCCCTGCCCCCCACCTACCCAGTCACACATCCCACACACACACACCCGCAGTGACCCAGTGTCATATACACACCCACACACACAGTGACCCACTATGACTCATATGCATGCATAGATTTACACACAATCTCAAATGCACACACACCGTGGTGACACCCTTCCAGTCCCACGCCACACCCACCTCAAGGCCCAAGTCAATGCTCTTTTACCTGCTGAGTTACCACTAATACAGCTAAGTGGCTCTCTCTTTCACTACTGTTTATTACTATCACATGCAGAGCATCCCCAACCAGCAGACTTCATCCAATAAGCAGCCACCGCATAGAACACATCAGATCCAATTGACTCTCCTGCCAGCTTTAAGACAGTTCATCAGCCACTGATTAGGAAGGAAAGCAAGCAGTGTATTAGGCAGGGGGAGAGAGAGAGGAGGGGAGAGAGAGGGGGAGCTGTAGAGAGAGGGGGAGCTGTAGAGAGAGGGAGAGCTGTAGAGAGAGAGAGGGAGAGCTGTAGAGAGAGGTAGAGCTGTAGAGAGAGAGCTGTAGAGATAGGGGGAGCTGTAGAGAGAGAGAGGGAGAGCTGTAGAGAGAGGTAGAGCTGTAGAGAGAGAGAGGGAGAGAGAGGGGGAGCTGTAGAGAGAGGGGAGCTGTAGAGAGAGGGGAGCTGTAGAGAGAGGGGGAGCTGTAGAGAGAGGGAGAGCTGTAGAGAGAGAGAGGGAGAGCTGTAGAGAGAGGTAGAGCTGTAGAGAGAGAGAGGGGAGAGAGAGGGGGAGCTGTAGAGAGAGGGGAGCTGTAGAGAGAGGGGAGCTGTAGAGAGAGGGGAGCTGTAGAGAGAGGGAGAGCTGTAGAGAGAGGGGGAGCTGTAGAGAGAGGGGAGCTGTAGAGAGAGGGAGAGCTGTAGAGAGAGGGAGAGCTGTAGAGAGAGGTAGAGCTGTAGAGAGAGAGGGGGAGCTGTAGAGAGAGGGGAGCTGTAGAGAGAGGGGAGCTGTAGAGAGAGGGAGAGCTGTAGAGAGAGAGAGGGAGAGCTGTAGAGAGAGAGAGAGGGAGAGAGAGGGGGAGCTGTAGAGAGAGGGGAGCTGTAGAGAGAGGGTGAGCTGTAGAGAGAGGGGGAGCTGTAGAGAGAGGGAGAGCTGTAGAGAGAGAGAGGGAGAGCTGTAGAGAGAGGTAGAGCTGTAGAGAGAGAGCTGTAGAGATAGGGAGAGCTGTAGAGAGAGGGAGAGCTGTAGAGAGAGAGGGAGAGAGCTGTAGAGAGAGCTATAGAGATAGGGAGAGCTGTAGAGAGGGAGAGCTGTAAAGAGAGAGAGGGAGAGCTGTAGAGAGAGGTAGAGTTGTAGAGAGAGGTAAGAGCTGTAGAGAGAGGGGGAGCTGTAGAGAGAGGGAGAGCTGTAGAGAGAGGGAGAGCTGTAGAGAGAGAGAGCGAGAGAGAGGGAGAGCTGTAGAGAGAGAGAGAGCGAGAGAGAGGGAGAGCTGTAGAGAGAGGAAGAGCTGTAGAGAGAGGGAGAGCTGTAGAGAGAGGGAGAGCTGTAAAGAGAGAGAGGGAGAGCTGAAGAGCGAGAGAGAGGGGGAGAGCTGGAGAGAGGGAGAGCTGGAGAGCGAGAGAGAGGGAGAGCTGTAGAGAGAGGGAGAGCTGTAAAGAGACAGAGGGAGAGCTGGAGAGCGAGAGAGAGGGAGAGCTGTAAAGAGAGAGAGGGAGAGCTGGAGAGAGGGAGAGCTGGAGAGCGAGAGAGAGGGAGAGCTGTTGAGAGAGAGGGAGAGCTGTAAAGAGAGAGAGGGAGAGCTGTAAAGAGACAGAGGGAGAGCTGGAGAGCGAGAGAGAGGGAGAGCTGTAAAAGAGAGAGGGAGAGAGGGAGAGCTGTTGAGAGAGAGGGAGAGCTGTAGAGAGACAGGAGAGCTTGAGAGAGTGAGGGAGAGCTGTAGAGAGAGAGGGAGAGCTGTAGAGAGAGGGAGAGCTGTAAAGAGACAGAGGGATAGCTGGAGAGCGAGAGAGAGGGAGAGCGAGAGAGAGTGAGAGCTATAGAGCAAGAGAGGGAGAGCTGTAGAGAGAGAGGGAGAGCTGTAGAGAGACATGAGAGCTGTAGAGAGAGAGGGAGAGGGGGCTGAAGAGCGAGAGAGAGGGGGAGAGCTGGAGAGAGGGAGAGCTGGAGAGCGAGAGAGAGGGAGAGCTGTTGAGAGAGAGGGAGAGCTGTAGAGAGAGGGAGAGCTGTAAAGAGAGAGAGGGAGAGCTGTGGAGAGGGAGAGCTGGAGAGCGAGAGAGAGGGAGAGCTGTAGAGAGAGAGGGAGAGCTGTAAAGAGAGAGAGGGAGAGCTGGAGAGCGAGAGAGAGGGAGAGCTGTAAAGAGAGAGAGGGAGAGCTGGAGAGAGGGAGAGAGAGAGAGAGAGAGCTGTAGAGAGACAGGAGAGCTGGAGAGAGAGAGGGAGAGCTGTAGAGAGAGAGGGAGAGCTGTAGAGAGAGGGAGAGCTGTAAAGAGACAGAGGGAGAGCTGGAGAGCGAGAGAGAGGGAGAGCTGTAAAGAGAGAGAGGGAGAGCTGGAGAGAGGGAGAGCGAGAGAGAGGGAGGGCTATAGAGCAAGAGAGGGGAGAGCTGTAGAGAGAGAGGGAGAGCTGTAGAGAGACAGGAGAGCTGTAGAGAGAGAGGGGAGAGGGGGGTTCACCCCCAGTCTGGTATCTTGGAGGGGTGTGTTCACCCCAGTCAGGTATCTTGGAGGGGTGTGTTTACCCCCCGTCTGGTGTCTTGGAGGGGTGTGTTCACCCCCAGTCTGGTGTCTTGGAGGGGTGCGTTCACCCCCAGTCTGGTATTTTGGAGGGGTGTGTTCACCCCCAGTCTGGCATCTTGGAGGGGTGTGTTCACCCCCAGTCTGGCATCTTGGAGGGGTGTGTTCACCCCAGTCTGGCATCTTGGAGGGGTGTGTTCACCCCAGTCTGGCATCTTGGAGGGGTGTGTTCACCCCCAGTCTGGCATCTTGGAGGGGTGTGTTCACCCCCAGTCTGGCATCTTGAGGGGTGTGTTCACCCCCAGTCTGGCATCTTGAGGGGTGTGTTCACCCCCAGTCTGGTATTTTGGAGGGGTGTGTTCACCCCCAGTCTGGCATCTTGGAGGGTGTGTTCACCCCCAGTCTGGTATTTGGAGGGGTGTGTTCACCCCCAGTCTGGCATCTTGGAGGGGTGTGTTCACCCCCAGTCTGGCATCTTGGAGGGGTGTGTTCACCCCCAGTCTGGCATCTTGGAGGGGTGTGTTCACCCCAGTCTGGCATCTTGGAGGGGTGTGTTCACCCCCAGTCTGGCATCTTGGAGGGGTGTGTTCACCCCCAGTCTGGCATCTTGGAGGGGTGTGTTCACCCCCAGTCTGGCATCTTGGAGGGGTGTGTTCACCCCCAGTCTGGCATCTTGGAGGGGTGTGTTCACCCCCAGTCTGGCATCTTGGAGGGGTGTGTTCACCCCCAGTCTGGCATCTTGGAGGGGTGTGTTCACCCCCAGTCTGGCATCTTGGAGGGGTGTGTTCACCCCCAGTCTGGCGTCTTGGAGGGGTGTGTTCACCCCCAGTCTGGCATCTTGGAGGGGTGTGTTCACCCCCAGTCTGGCATCTTGGAGGGGTGTGTTCACCCCCAGTCTGGCATCTTGGAGGGGTGTGTTCACCCCCAGTCTGGCATCTTGGAGGGGTGTGTTCACCCCAGTCTGGCATCTTGGAGGGGTGTGTTTACCCCAGTCTGGCATCTTGGAGGGGTGTGTTCACCCCAGTCTGGTGTCTTGGAGGGGTGTGTTTACCCCCAGTCTAGCATCTTGGAGGGGTGTGTTCACCCCCAGTCTGGTGTCTTGGAGGGGTGTGTTTACCCCCAGTCTGGCATCTTGGAGGGTGTCTTCACCCCCAGTCTGGTGTCTTGGAGGGGTGTGTTCACCCCCAGTCTGGCATCTTGGAGGGTGTGTTCACCCCCAGTCTGGCATCTTGGAGGGGTGTGTTTACCCCCAGTCTGGCATCTTGGAGGGGTGTGTTCACCCCCAGTCTGGTATCTTGGAGGGGTGTGTTCACCCCCAGTCTGGTATCTTGGAGGGGTGTGTTCACCCCCAGTCTGGTATCTTGGAGGGGTGTGTTCACCCCCAGTCTGGTATCTTGGAGGGGTGTGTTCACCCCCAGTCTGGCATCTTGGAGGGGTGTGTTCACCCCCAGTCTGGCATCTTGGAGGGGTGTGTTCACCCCCAGTCTGGTGTCTTGGAGGGGTGCGTTCACCCCCAGTCTGGTGTCTTGGAGGGGTGCGTTCACCCCCAGTCTGGTATCTTGGAGGGGTGTGTTCACCCCCAGTCTGGCATCTTGGAGGGGTGTGTTCACCCCCAGTCTGGCATCTTGGAGGGGTGTGTTCACCCCCAGTCTGGTGTCTTGGAGGGGTGTGTTCACCCCCAGTCTGGCGTCTTGGAGGGGTGTGTTCACCCCCAGTCTGGCATCTTGGAGGGGTGTGTTCACCCCCAGTCTGGCATCTTGGAGGGGTGTGTTCACCCCCAGTCTGGCATCTTGGAGGGGTGTGTTCACCCCCAGTCTGGCATCTTGGAGGGGTGTGTTCACCCCCAGTCTGGTATCTTGGAGGGGTGTGTTCACCCCCAGTCTGGCATCTTGGAGGGGTGTGTTCACCCCCAGTCTGGCATCTTGGAGGGGTGTGTTCACCCCCAGTCTGGCATCTTGGAGGGGTGTGTTCACCCCCAGTCTGGCATCTTGGAGGGGTGTGTTCACCCCCAGTCTGGCATCTTGGAGGGTGTGTTCACCCCAGTCTGGTGTCTTGGAGGGTTGTGTTTACCCCCAGTCTGGCATCTTGGAGGGGTGTGTTCACCCCCAGTCTGGTGTCTTGGAGGGGTGTGTTCACCCCAGTCTGGCATCTTGGAGGGTGTGTTCACCCCCAGTCTGGCATCTTGGAGGGGTGTGTTCACCCCCAGTCTGGCATCTTGGAGGGGTGTGTTCACCCCCAGTCTGGTGTCTTGGAGGGGTGTGTTCACCCCCAGTCTGGCGTCTTGGAGGGGTGTGTTCACCCCCAGTCTGGCATCTTGGAGGGGTGTGTTCACCCCCAGTCTGGCATCTTGGAGGGGTGTGTTCACCCCCAGTCTGGCATCTTGGAGGGGTGTGTTCACCCCCAGTCTGGCATCTTGGAGGGGTGTGTTCACCCCCAGTCTGGCATCTTGGAGGGGTGTGTTCACCCCCAGTCTGGCATCTTGGAGGGGTGTGTTCACCCCCAGTCTGGCATCTTGGAGGGTGTGTTCACCCCCAGTCTGGCATCTTGGAGGGTGTGTTCACCCCAGTCTGGCGTCTTGGAGGGGTGTGTTTACCCCAGTCTGGCATCTTGGAGGGTGTGTTCACCCCCAGTCTGGTGTCTTGGAGGGTTGTGTTTACCCCCAGTCTGGCATCTTGGAGGGGTGTGTTCACCCCCAGTCTGGTGTCTTGGAGGGTGTGTTCACCCCCAGTCTGGCATCTTGGAGGGGTGTGTTCACCCCCAGTCTGGCATCTTGGAGGGGTGTGTTCACCCCCAGTCTGGTGTCTTGGAGGGGTGTGTTTACCCCCAGTCTGGCATCTTGGAGGGGTGTGTTCACCCCCAGTCTGGCATCTTGGAGGGGTGTGTTCACCCCCAGTCTGGCATCTTGGAGGGGTGTGTTTACCCCCAGTCTGGCATCTTGGAGGGGTGTGTTCACCCCAGTCTGGCATCTTGGAGGGTGTGTTCACCCCCAGTCTGGTATCTTGGAGGTGTGTTCACCCCAGTCTGGCATCTTGGAGGGGTGTGTTCACCCCCAGTCTGGCATCTTGGAGGGGTGTGTTCACCCCCAGTCTGGCATCTTGGAGGGGTGTGTTCACCCCCAGTCTGGTATCTTGGAGGGTGTGTTCACCCCCAGTCTGGTATCTTGGAGGGTGTGTTCACCCCCAGTCTGGCATCTTGGAGGGTGTGTTCACCCCCATTCTGGCATCTTGGAGGGTGTGTTTACCCCCAGTCTGGTATCTTGGAGGGTGTGTTCACCCCAGTCTGGTATCTTGGAGGGTGTGTTCACCCCCAGTCTGGCATCTTGGAGGGTGTGTTCACCCCAGTCTGGCATCTTGGAGGGGTGTGTTTACCCCCAGTCTGGCATCTTGGAGGGGTGTGTTCACCCCCAGTCTGGCATCTTGGAGGGTGTGTTCACCCCCAGTCTGGTATCTTGGAGGGTGTGTTCACCCCCAGTCTGGCATCTTGGAGGGTGTGTTCACCCCCAGTCTGGCATCTTGGAGGGGTGTGTTCACCCCAGTCTGGCATCTTGGAGGGGTGTGTTCACCCCCAGTCTGGCATCTTGGAGGGGTGTGTTCACCCCAGTCTGGCATCTTGGAGGGGTGTGTTCACCCCCAGTCTGGCATCTTGGAGGGGTGTGTTCACCCCCAGTCTGGCATCTTGGAGGGGTGTGTTCACCCCAGTCTGGTATCTTGGAGGGGTGTGTTCACCCCAGTCTGGCATCTTGGAGGGGTGTGTTCACCCCCAGTCTGGCATCTTGGAGGGGTGTGTTTACCCCCAGTCTGGTATCTTGGAGGGTGTGTTCACCCCCAGTCTGGCATCTTGGAGGGGTGTGTTCACCCCAGTCTGGTATCTTGGAGGGGTGTGTTCACCCCCAGTCTGGCATCTTGGAGGGGTGTGTTCACCCCCAGTCTGGTATCTTGGAGGGTGTGTTCACCCCCAGTCTGGCATCTTGGAGGGGTGTGTTTACCCCCAGTCTGGCATCTTGGAGGGTGTGTTCACCCCCAGTCTGGCATCTTGGAGGTGTGTTCACCCCCAGTCTGGTATCTTGGAGGGGTGTGTTCACCCCAGTCTGGCATCTTGGAGGGGTGTGTTCACCCCCAGTCTGGTATCTTGGAGGGTGTGTTCACCCCCAGTCTGGCATCTTGGAGGGGTGTGTTCACCCCAGTCTGGCATCTTGGAGGGGTGTGTTCACCCCCAGTCTGGTATCTTGGAGGGGTGTGTTCACCCCCAGTCTGGTATCTTGGAGGGGTGTGTTCACCCCCAGTCTGGCATCTTGGAGGGGTGTGTTCACCCCCAGTCTGGCATCTTGGAGGGGTGTGTTCACCCCCAGTCTGGCATCTTGGAGGGGTGTGTTCACCCCCAGTCTGGTATTGAACTGAAGAGCATTGTATCACGGCAGGTCAGCTTAAAAGCAGTGGGTCCCTAACGTATGTACCTCGCGAAAGTATTCGGCCCCCTTGAACTTTGCGACCTTTTGCCACATTTCAGGCTTCAAACATAAAGATATAAAACTGTATTTTTTTTGTGAAGAATCAACAACAAGTGGGACACAATCATGAAGTGGAACGACATTTATTGGATATTTCAATCTTTTTTAACAAATCAAAAACTGAAAAATAGGGCGTGCAAAATTATTCAGCCCCCTTAAGTTAATACTTTGTAGCGCCACTTTTTGCTGCGATTACAGCTGTAAGTCCCTGTAAGTCCCTTGGGGTATGTCTCTATCAGTTTCGAGAGACTGACATTTTTTCCCATTCCTCGTTGCAAAACAGCTCGAGCTCA
>NC_068421.1:31821762-31929262 GCF_023373465.1 Oncorhynchus keta
ACATTATGGATGCATCCCAAATGGCACCCTGAACCCTGTTCGCTATATAGTATATATATATATACTTTTGATAAGGTACTATTTTGGACTTAACCTATGACTCATATGATGATGGACTGCTTGTCTTTTTATCCTCTCTGATGTTAACCACTCTTCAGGGTAGGAGGAGGTCCTCTAGCTCTAAAGGAGAAGAAGAAGAAGAATAGACTTGAGGCCACTGTTAGTAAGAGATCAGACTTCTCAGAAATAGCCAAACAAAACCAATTGGTGTTGTCGTCTCTAAAGAAATCCTCCAAGTATTTGTTTGTTCTTAAAGGGATGGGTGTTTTGAGTGGGTGGAGTTGAGGTGTTCCATTGTTTTACTGTTTGCACAGAGTTTGTATGTATAGCACGCTCCTCAGTGCTATACATCCTCAGTCTCCAACTTTTCAGCATGAGTTTAGTAGCATTCTGTTCACAAAAAATGAGATTTATTGTTGTATTTTCCAGAGTTAGGATCCAGAAACCCTAAACAGAGACTCTTTAAAACCACTTCTTCCTGAAGATGATGAACCAGAAGATGATGGAGAGACAGGAATGATACACAGCCTAATGGAAACCACCTGTGAACTCTGTTTCTGTCTGTGCCCTCCTTTTCCCTATTACCCCACTCTTAAACCCTACACACTCATACGCAAAGCAAGCAAGCAGGCACACATGCACACACACATGCAGGCACGCAGGCAGGCACGCACCCACACAACCACATGCAAACACACACACACACACACACACACACACACACACACACACACACACACACACACACACACACACACACACACACACACACACACACACACACACACACACACACACACACACACACACACACACACACACACACCACACACACAAGTCCACGGATCATGCCAAATGTACCTGCTCTGGAAGTTTACATCACAAACGTGCCGTGCTTCATTTTCCTCTATTACAGATCTGATTTCTATCCTAAAGCCCCGCCGTGTGTGTGACTTGTTTATATTTCACACCACAACACAGAGATTAAAGTATTTATCCACACAACCTGCCACACCAATACGTCTGAGTGTACGTCCCAAATGTCACCCATGTACACTACTTTTACCTAGTGAATATAGTGTTATTTGAGACACAGAAAACACATGGTTCTCACAGCTATTAAGAGAACAATAACAGACCCAGGCTCAGGTTACCTCATAACCAACAGTATTCTAGGGGGAACCAACCGTCCACCCCCTGCTTCTGCTTCATGTTTCGTCAAACAAAATGCCACACACACACCACGGTACCCCAATAGAGAGGACGGGGGCCCTCAACATCAGTGGGATCAGGAACTAAATTCTCCAAACCTGGACTGGGACTTCTCAACTTCTCACCGTAATATAGTGCTGTAGCTAGTCACTGGACTGGAGGAGATGAGAGGGGCGACTAATCAGAACACACTCATAAACCCACAGCTTTCAGTGTCTGTGTTTCAAGTGGCACCCTATGAGTCCTGGCCAAAAGTAGTGCACTACATATATACAGAATGGAGTCCCATTTGGGACACAGCCACTGAAAGCGTTGGGTTTATGAGTGTGTTCTGACTAGTGTGTGTGCATGTGCAGCCATAGTGTTTATAGGCCAGTTTAATGAACCTGAGAAACAATGAGAAACAAATCCCCAACATGGATAGACTGGCTGACCCACCAACTCTATGGACCAATGAACTTGCTATAGTTAACCACAGGAAACATGGAGTCATGTTTGTGGATTGTTTGTGGATTGTGTAAATATATGTCTGTTTGTGTACAGCCAGGTGTATGGGGGTTATAACAGAGATAGTCAACAACCTTCTCTGGTTGTAGTTTTGATGGAGAACCAGAGTGCCATGTGTTATGTTCATGTAGACCCGAATCCAAACGTCCCAAATGACACCCTATTCCCTATTTTGCACACTACCGTTGATTCCATGGCTTTGGTCAAAAGTAGTGCACTACATAGGGAATAGGGTGCATTGTGGGACGCAGTCACTGAAAATGTTTCTAAATCTGGAATGTGCTGAAAACTGCTGTTTGCTAGACCTGTTTTATAGTCATGTTTGGTACTACCCCAAAACACAGAATTGTTTATATATAGCAGGATATAATGTCAAACAACCCAACAACAAACAGATTTAAAAATACATTATAATTGGGTCTTTTCATGCACGGTTTGCACTAATACAGTCAGTATTTGTTAGCCGGTTCATTTTCATAAAATGTTTGTATTTAGATGTTTTTCCTACTGAACACAATTTAATATATTCCATTGTGTACTGTGAGCACTGGTTGTGTCCCAATTTGCATCCTAATACCTATATAACACACTACTTTGGGCCCTGGTCAAGAGTAGTGCACCAAATAGGGAATAAGGTGGCATTTGGGACACAGGCATTGCTAGATACACTGCTCCAACAGTGCCTGCTCTGTTTCACAGTAAACCCAGTTGACAGAGAAAGGCTGCATGTCTCTGTATAGTTCTGCCAAGCACAGGTTTCCAATATGTGATGATGATCACAACAATCCTTTGTTGTATTATCTGCTCATAACCCTCTCAAATATAAATATGAGATGACTCAAAGCAACACTCTGTTTGTGGGTTTGTTATGAGGACAGTGATATGTACACAAGACAGACTCCAGTTGCCTCCCAAATGGCCCCCTTTTCACTATAAAGGGAATACGATACCATTTGGAAAGTAACCCCCATCTCGTTTTACTGCCCAGTCTGAAATCAGGGCTGGTCTGCTCCATGCTATTTCCGCACTGTTATGACTCTCTCTACCAAGCAACCTGTCATACACTTATTAAAGCTACAGTTTGCAATTAGTACATTCATTTTTTAAAACTTTTAAATGTACCCCCCCCCCCCCAAGGTGCGGACTCCTGGCCCCAAACCTAAACCTATATGGGAGGGTCTGGGTGGGTATCTAACCACGGTGGCGGCTCTGGTTCTGGACGCCGCCCCCCTTCTTTACCCCGAGTCCGCTCTTGTAGCACTGACCCGTGGATCATCGTCGGAGGCTCTGGACTGCGGATCCTCGCCATAGGCCACGGGCTGGGGACCCTCACTGCTTGGATCCTCGTCGGAGGCTCTGGACTGCGGATCCTCGCAGTAGGCCCCGGGCTGGGGACCCTCACTGCTTGGATCCTCGTCGGAGGCTCTGGACTGCGGATCCTCGCCATAGGCCACGGGCTGGGGACCCTCACTGCTTGGATCCTCGTCGGAGGCTCTGGACTGCGGATCCTCGCAGTAGGCCCCGGGCTGGGGACCCTCACTGCTTGGATCCTCGTCGGAGGCTCTGGACTGCGGATCCTCGCCGTAGGCCCCGGGCTGGGGACCCTCACTGCTTGGATCATCTGCGAATGTTCTGGACTGGGGACCGTCGCTGGAGACCCCGGACTGGGGACCGTCATTGGAGGCCCTGAACTGGGGCCCGTCGCTGGAGGCCCTGGACTGTGGCCCATCGTTGGAGGTTCTGGACTGTGGACGGTCGCCGGACGCTCGGGACTGGGTACTGTCGCCAGACGCTCGGGACTGGGTACTGTTGCCGGACGCTCTGGACTGCCGAGGCGCACTGTAGGCCTGGTGCGTGGTGCCGGCACTGGTGGTACCGGGCTGGGGACACGCACCTCAGGGCGAGTGCAGGAAGGGGGAACAGGGCGTACTGGACTGTGGAGGCGTACTGGAGGTCTGGAGTGTAGAGCTGACACAACCCGTCCAGGCTGGATGTTTATTTTCACCCTGCAAATGCAGGGCACTGACACATGACGCACTGGGCTGTGCAGACTCACCAGAGACACAGTACACAGAGCCGGCGCAGGATATCCTGGTCCAAGGAGGTATACTGGAGACCAGGAGCGCTGAGCCGGCACCCTCCTTCCTGGCTGGATGCCCATTCTAGCCCGGCCAATGCGAAGAGCTGGAATAGAGCGCATCGAGCTAGAATACTGCATAACACGTGCCTGACCAGTTACACGCTCCCCACGGTATGCACGAGGAGTAGGCTCAGGTCTCTGACCTGACTCATGCAATCTCCTCGTGTGCCCCCCTCAAAACAATTATCGGGGCTGCCTCTCGGGCTTCCGTGCTCGCCGTGCACCTTCATATCGTCGCTGTTCCTCTATTCGCCTGTATTTCTCCTCGTAGCATCGCCGTTCCGCTTTCGCTGCCTCTAACTCCTCCTTAGGACGGCGATACTCCCCCGGCTGTGTCCAGGGTCCTGCTCCATCTAACACCTCCTCCCAGGTCCATTTCCCCATTAAGCTCTGTTCCTCCTTTTCACCCTGCTTGGTTCTTGTTTGGTGGGTTATTCTGTCACGGTCGCCGTAATGATGAGACCAAGGCGCAGCGTGTTAAGAATACATTCTTCTTTAATAAGCGAAGAACACTTAAACAAACAAAACAACAACACAAATGCGAAGCTATGATAAACCGAGTGCTGACATGCAACTACACATAGACAATAACCCACAAAAACCAAAATGTAAAATGTCAACCTAAATAGGATCCCCAATCAGAGACAATGATAAACAGCTGTCTCTGATTGGGAACCAATTCAGGCCACCATAGACCTACATATACCTAGACATATCAAAACCTCATAGATATACAAAAAACCCTAGACTTGGCAAAAACACACATACCACCCTCATCACACCCTGACCTAACCAAAAATAATAAAGAAAAAAAAGATAACTAAGGTCAGTTCTTGACAAAATGAATGATATATAGAGGTTGATTGTTGAAGAATATCGGCTAAACTATACATGCTTCGTTCAACTGTTTTACCCCATCAGAGCTCAAAATAAAAGCTTATTTTGTAATTATAAACAAACACTGTACAGCTTTAAAACATGCTTAAGACAATCATTTTGATCCGATGACTGTCAGTCCTAGCATCCATAGCTCTGTCTAGAAACTTGAGAGGGGTTACATTTCTTACATTTCTGCATCCCTCAGCCGTTTACCAAAATAAGTTTCAGTGCCACCAGGTTTGTTGTTTTCAGACTTCAGTCTTAGTTTTATCTCCTGATGAGGCTGGTTAGGCTAGCCGTGTTTATTATTTCTCTCTGGTACTTCCAGCTGCTCCATAGGAACCAGGCTCCGTGGCCTGCTGTCTAATCCCCGGTCAGATGTCACAGAAATAGCCATCACACCGTCATTACCCCGACCACAGCCCCGTGATGTGGACGACACCGCACTACAGAGTTGAAAAGCAGATCTCTACTCTATTACATTATAGCACCTTGATCTTCCTTCCACAGTGCGTGTGTGTGTGTGTGTGTGTGTGTGTGTGTGTGTGTGTGTGTGTGTGTGTGTGTGTGTGTGTGTGTGTGTGTGTGTGTGTGTGTGTGTGTGTGTGTGTGTGTGTGTGTGTGTGCGCGTGCGCACCTATGTGTGTGTGCGCATGTGCATGCATGTGTGTGTGATCCTCAGTGATGCTTCACAGAGCCCACTGCTCCAATACATTACAGCCTGATCAACATGAGGCTTCCACTCCGGTGGCCCAGCAACCGTCGACCACTAAGGAGCCGCCGCTGTGTATGAAAATGGAACAGAATATTTATCTCATAGGAGGTGCCGTGTGACAGGGGCATCATTTAAATATGAGTTGTTATGAAAGATGGAGAACCGATCAGCAGCAAAGAGATGAGGATGCAACTGCAACAGCACTGACTGTCCTATGTTTATACATGATAGTATGCGTCCCAAGTGGCACTTTTTACCTACCCATAGTGCACTAATATGGCATCATTTGGGACACAGTATAGTTTTAGAGCGGCAGAGCCAAAAGATTCACTATTGCAACCTGGGGAGCATGTTAGTACAATAAATATATTCTATATTTCCCCTAATGTAATGAAAATATGGTAATTGTAGCAGGTGTACTGTATGGAAGGTTGTCAGTACCTTTGAATAAATGCTGTTGAGGATATTTGTTTTGGAATTAGTCAGGTCTCAAGGTATTTACAGTGTCACTGGGAAAACACACGCTATTGAATGATTTGACAGGACAGCAGAGAGGAGAGAGAAAGAGGGGATAGAGAGAGAAAGAGCGGGGAGAGAGAGAAAGAGGGGTAGAGAGAGGGAGGGAGATGGAGAGAGAGAAAAAATAGAAAGGAGAGAGAGAGAAATGAGGAGAGATGAGAGAGTCAGAGAGAGAGAGAGAAGTTAGAAAGAGAGAAAGGACAGACAGACAGACAGACAGAAAGGACAGACAGACAGACAGACAGACAGACAGACAGACAGACAGACAGACAGACAGACAGACAGACAGACAGACAGACAGACAGACAGACAGACATCTCATAGCAAGAGGCATCACTGCAGTACCTGGTTTGAATCCAGGCTGCATCACAGCTGGCCATGATTGTGAGTCCCATAGGGCAGTGTACAATTGGCCCAGTGTTGTCCGGGGTAGGCCTTCATTGTAAGTAAGTATTAGTTCTTCACTGACTTGCTTAGTTAAATAAAAAATACTAAAAAATAAGAGTCAGACAGAGATAAAGGACAGACAGACAGAGAGCTGAGCCTATTTGTTTGCATTATTTCCCTCCAGTATTCAGCTACATTGTAAACATCTGTTCTCCTCTATGTCCTGATAGATGTCTCCAATCAGATCGCTGTCATCTTACAAACTAACAACAAATCCAACCGGAGATTTATCTGTTGCTGCTGTTGCTCTTTTACACAAGCTTATTTACCTCCAGTTCTAACTGAGGCATGCAATGGTCCTCCCTAATGGTATCCTGTGAGGAGGAGGCTAGTCTTGTGTCCGAAATGGTACCCTATTCCCTATATAGTGCACAACTTTTGACCAGGGCCCATGGCGGCAGCTCCATAGGACTCTGGTCAGAAGTAGTGCACAATGTAGGGAATACGGTGCAATTTAGTACACGGTACAACATGCAGCCCAGTTATGAGTGGTTCCAGGTTGAGGAGTCTGTTTTGAATAAAGGTCCCATCAGCACAAGGCTCTGACAGGTTGTTGGTAGAGACTAGAGAGGAGAAGCACATAAAATAACTTGGCTGGATACTGGGCTTATTATCCTGGTAATGTAATAGAACAAATATGCAGTGATGTATGTGTGTTTAAGGTCCAAACGCAGTGATGTGTCTTCACCGCGATGGCCCTATCTCTAGCTAGCTAGGAAGGACCCTCGCCCCATTTAGCTAAAGAAGAAGAGTATGCAAAGGAAGTAGATGTTACGTTGTAAACTGGTGCAAATGTGATAATGTGTCGATGATTTTGTAACAGAGGTGGTTTGAAAAACTAAGTTCGCATGATGAGTAACATTGCCTGAGACCTGGAGACTTGTGTTTGTTTACCTCCCAGAGCTACTTCCTAGCTCAGTGGGCTAACAGTCTTGAGGCATGCAGAGGATCTGGGTTGAAAGCCAGTCCATTGGTTTGTCTATTAGAACAGGGAGGTAAATGACTGTGAAGAGTGATATAATGTTTCGTTGATGAGGATAAATGTAGAAGGATGTTATTGTGTTATTACAGAGTTCAATATGAGAGATGATCTGTGCCAGATTCATTCTGAAATGTTTATTATTTTCCCACTTGAGTATTAACAAAAATGTACTGAAATATATTGAAAAGAAAACCAGTCGGAAGGAGGAAACACTCCTGCATGTCCTGTCTAGCAGAAGACGCATCCAAAACGAATCATTTTCTTTATGATCCAACATCCCATGACAATGTACTATACTGCTGTGTGTGTGTGTGTGTGTGTGTGTGTGTGTGTGTGTGTGTGTGTGTGTGTGTGTGTGTGTGTGTGTGTGTGTGTGTGTGTGTGTGTGTGTGTGTGTGTGTGTGTGTGTGTGTGTGTGTGTGTGTGTGTGTGTGTGTGTGTGTGTGTGTGTGTGTGTGAGAGAGAGGGAGAGAGAGGAAGTGAGCGCTTGTGTGTCGTTGCCAGCTCTGTCTCTCTTCCAAATGCCATTCATATAAATAAACTGAGCAGTGTGTTTTTCAGGATAACTTCATTTTCTATTTTAATACCCCAAAGCATATAGTATCTCAATCTAGTAAACACATTGAGACATATCCTCTTGATCTCTCTCATGCCAAAACACAGTTACCATCTGCAGACATACCAGGAAGACAGCTGTAATAGTTATTTAAGCCTTTTAGTTGTTCTTGACATGTGGCCAAGCACAAATTGATCTTCAGTTTCTGTTTTCTGATGGCCAGATAGTGAGAAAACATTTCATTTGAATGTATAGAGCCATGTTCACAGTGTTGGCAGCTAGAGGAGTTGGGACACAGATAAAAACAGATTCATATTATGTGACTATTCAGACCTGGATTTGAACAGCCAAGACATGTCGAGCAGCTGTCACAGTAAGGGAAGTGAATGAAAAATGAACTCCAACCCATGGTTCCTCGTCCATACTCTAATGATTGTCAGGTTGTGAATGTAGAACGACATAGGTTTAAGTTGAGTTTCTACTGATTGATAGCACCAGGAAGGTATCCAAGGCCATGGCTCCGGCTCTGTAGAGGATAAAAGAATGGCTCTTCCAGAGAGAAAACTGAATCAGGAACATAACATAGTCTGCGTCCCAAATGGCACCCTATTCTCTGCATAGTGCATTACTGTTGACCAGAGCCCTACAGGCCCTGGTCAAACGTAGTGCAGTATATAGGGAATAGGGTTACATTGTGGATGCATGAACGACCGGGGCTGTAACATGCTCCTCTCAACCAAGCCGTCGCCAGATGGAGAGAAGAACAGGGCTCGGTGACAAAACATGAGAGCAGGGGTACGTCCCAAATAGCACCCTATTCCCTTTGTAGTGCACTACTTTAGACCAGGACCAATAGGACTTTGGTCAAACATAGTCCAATATATAGGTTGCCATTTTGGACACAACCCAGTAGTCTTGCTCTCTTTTTCTAACAGGGCTGTGTCTGTCTGGGCGTTCTACATGTGATGGCCTTCACACCTTTTATTGTCTGAGAGGGAACAACTCGTCTGTTCTCATAACAATGTCAAACTTGTCATGGAGGTCAACTGGAGCTGAATTTTGGCATGCTCCAATTCAATTCAATTCAATTCAAGGGGCTTTATTGGCATGGGAAACATGTTTAACATTGCCAAAGCATGTGAGGTAGATAATATACAAAAGTGAAATAAACAATAAACAATAAAAAATTAACAGTAAACATTATGTCCCCTTTTCTGTGATTTTGTGTTATATTTGTCGATGGTTATGATAATGAAAAAATATGTTGTCAATCAATTACATAATTGTGATTCTGAAGCATTTCATTTAGCCTACTTCACCATGCAAATGAAAGGTAATTTACCGAATACAGATGGGTCAGAGTCGCCCAAGCAGCTCATCGAGTATGAGATATTTAGAACTGAAAGATATTCTGAAGATTGGTTTGCACTTCCCTTTTACATAGCTTGGTGGCACCAGAGTTCAGAAATGTCCACCTCTCCTTTCCCCTGCTCTCTCAGAGGCATCTCTCTCCACCACGGCGCTGTCAAGCAACATAACCTTACACTTCTGCACGTGTTTAATAAATTAGCACAATCTGAAGGAGGGCTGTCCATAGCCATAGAGAGGTTTCGGGTTTCACTCCGCGCAAGGGGAGGCAGCAGCAGCTCTGCAAAAAGACGCTGCAGTAATTGTTAGTGTGGATGATGTCCGGATGCCGAGAAGTTGATAACGTCCTGACTACAACATTTTAACCATACTAAGGAAACGGTCGCGGAAAAAGTTATTTTGAATTGCCTATCCCTCGCCACCTGACAAGGAATATGGTACAGAATAAATCACAAGAGGTTGCTGGAGTGAAAACGCATTCACCATCCTAAAGGATCGTTTAGAAAGGATACCGCTTTGTCTTTTGGAAATGGATTTTAGGAGTTTTTTAACTTTAGTTTAGATTTTTACTCTGCCTTTTTCACTCCACAAGGGATTTGTTTAAAGAAGCGACCGTTATTGTTGGGATATTTGCTAACGGACGTGCGTGCGCTCAGTGGCAGAGAAGGAGCAGATGAATGTAAGTCCTCGTTGCAGTGTTCTACTACTGTCAAATGTCTGTCTCACCTCGCTAGCTGAAGACTACGGGGTAATGATTATACATTGTTGCGATACATTGTTGCCATACGTTTATACGTTGTTATACATTGCACTAGTTACATGGGCGTTTTATTAGGCTAAAACTTGAGCGCAAATCGTTGCGTTGTTGTCATGTCCAGAATAGGCGAGCACATTATCATGTACCTCATCACACACAGTCAATCATGAAGTTAACGAGACAATTTTAAAGCTTGGATGCTTTTAAAGATGGATCTCTTCGTTTGACTTCTTTCCTCTTTTTTTTCCATACACATTGTTTTTATTCTTTCGGGTCCAAAGTGCAAAAGTTCACGTTTTTTAAGTGTTTACAATGTGTTATATGTCTTCGATAATTTACTCCAGGTTTTTGTTTTTGCATCTTTATTTTGGGTACTTGACCCTGATTAGTTATACAGTCATCACATTTATTGTCAAACAGTGCTGTTTTAAAAAAAAACTTAAATATATGTATATTTCAGAAATCAGCAGGACCCATGGACCCATACACATTATGTATCGTCTAATGATTATCCCGACTAGTGAAACTTCTATCGACAGGCAGGCAGGACCGTGGAACGGCTGCCTGAAAACCGATTCTCATTATAACCCAAACCATCTGTCCCTGACTGAATGCTCTCCTCTCTGCTCATTGCTGTTCTAACTCTAACTTTTGTTTCCCTCTGTGGGGGCAATCACTTCTTACAGACGGCATAACACTAGGCTGCTGCTGCCAACTCTCCTGAAGGGGGGAGCTTTAAGTATTGGATGTAAAAGGGATAGAAAAAAGATGGATATTTAGGCTATTTAACAACAGGCCATTTAACAATAGGCCCTACGTTATATTGCACTGTTTGCAAGAAAAGAGAACACAGACTGTAGGATCAATAGCTCTAGCTGAGATCCTAAACTGTAGGCTATACGATTTAAACCGTTTGAACTTTTAGAAAAACCTTCCAAGCAAACACTAATTATGTAACAAAGAATTACACATATACATTTCTGAGGTCTAGCTCTCCTTGCTTTGCCAGTTAATATAATTTAAGACATTCTAAAGGCAGTCAGAGTCATACAACCACACAACCACACAACAATAATATGATTATAACAAAAAACACATCAAACCTTTAAAGCGATTATTTGTGGTTTTCTGAAATGATTGAGAAATAATATTATGTTTTAGATTAGAATTTAAATCTGTGGTAGGCTACCCGTCATGGTCTAAACTTAGAGCACATTTCCATTGGCAACGTCACCATTCAGTCAAAGACAAACAACACCACACCAATCTCAACCAATTAGCTTAATAATACTCTGTCCACCAGTCAAATAATTCACTAGGATGTCTCTCCACTGTACTTCGTGTGCTTCCCAAATGGCACCCTATTCCCTATATAGTGCACTTTATAGGGTTCTGGTCAAAAGTAGTCTAGTGCACTATGTAGGGAATAGGGTTCCATTGGGTATTTTTTTTCCCCCCTTTCTCCACAAAACATTCCTCTCAAATTGGTTTATCCATTGAATTCTATTGTTGGCTGGGGTGTAATGCTGTGCCATTGTGTCACAATTCACTGTTGGTCCTGTAGATTACTACATAATGACAGTCAGAAGGTTGTAGTAGGTCATATTCATTACAGTGTCAACAGGGCTCTGTTCATTAGGGTTTGATGTGAATCACTGTGTTCCTCGCAATCCTTTCACTAATGTCTAATTGATTCATTTCAACTCAATCGGGTTCCATATCCCTAAACAGGTTGTTTGCACTCGAAATGGCACTCTATTCCTTATATAGTGCATTACTTTTGACCAGAGCCCATAGGTCTCCTCTCATAGGCTTATAGCCAATATTCTCTGACCATAGGTCTCTGGTCAAAAGTAATGCACTAGATACAGGGAATAAGGTGCCCTTCTGGACTCTGCCACTATCTGTTAGTATGCTGGTTCCCATGGTGCTCCAAAGTCATCCTCCTTCTGGATTGTCTTGGAGCACTGTCTGGCAGACCAGTACGCTGATGTTCCTCCCTTCTTTTCTCCCTCTCTCCTCTCTTCTTCCCTCTCTCTCCACCCATTCATCAGTTAAAATATAATGTTGGTGTTTTCCCTCCTGGGTGCCAGTGTTGTGTCAGAGAACCCTGCAGCATGTTGTCAGTTATGAGGGGAGGGCCAAGGCACATTCCTGGTCCTCATCAATAATAATTTAATAATAGTTGAGGTAACAATGACAGTCATTAGCTCCCACTGGAGAGGAATGCCAAGTATGTCTCATATCAGTGAAGCTCAAAGCAATAGATAGAGATAGATAGATAGATAGATAGATAGATAGATAGATAGATAGATAGATAGAGCTCATTGTATAATTTGCTGTTCTCTTATAGAAAGATAGTGCATGCCAAAAGACTGCTAGCTCACTGAGCTAAAGCCTATAGGCTGTATCTTTGGGAGGTCTGAGTGCTAGGTGCATCGTCTGAGTGCTTTGATGATTGGCCCATTCATTTCCTGAATACGAGTTCGCAAGCAGCCATTGGTTAAATCTGATGCGTTCCAATCACAGGAGACTAAAGCCAAGGAAAAAGTTGTGCTAAAGCCATTCACTGTAGAGTGGCTGGACTGAGGAGAAAAACTGTATATAGTTTACAAAGAAAACAGTGAAGGAAATGATGCAGAATTGTTGGATGAAACCGCAGCCTGAAACCTCGGCTGTGGCTTTCATGACAATCCAAGGATTATGTCATCAGTCAAGTCCCAGAAGCTCCATGATGAAGTAATTATTTGACTTTATTTGCAGTGTGCCTCTGTGCCTGGGGTGATGATGAGGATAAAGGGTTTATAACATACTGTATGGAGGGGAATGAACGCAACAGCACAGTAGAGCCAAGACTTTCTGATTGATTTCCTGGTTGTTGTTTTTTTTACAGCCGTAACAGAAGTATATATTAACATCGTATGGAAGCTAACTATAGTAATAACAGAAGTATACAGCTACATTGTACTTTGAAAGTGTACAGGTCAGCCTTTGATGGTCATATCTACTTGGCAGTCTCTAGTCTTGGTCTGACACAGCAAAGCCAATCATTTATGGATTTCCTGGTTATTTTCGACAGGATTGTTGTAACAACACAGCCAGAACATTTTCCTCTAAAGCTGACCAGGCATGCCCTAGAGTTTGTCCCAAAAGGCACATAGGGCACTGGTCAAAATTAGTGCACTAAATAGGGAATAGGGTGCCATTTGGGACATAGACCTAGTTTGTGCTCCTGGTATGGTTTGTCATAGTTTTACTGGCCCCTGGTGTATCAGAGTATGTTTCCCCCAAGACAGAGAGTCGTGAAGCATCTGCTCAGTGGAGCCTTCTTGCCTCTGGACTGGTACAGTACACACACATACACACGCACGCTAGTGGTTTAAGGAAACTCTAGCTACCTACAGTACCTACAGCTAAGTGTTTATAGGCCCCTCATCGTCAGTGTTTCAGACACTCAGACTGAGGTTTTAGATTAGGCAATGATTCCACAAGTCATGATCTGCTTAACATGTGGCTGTTATAATAGTATGACTTCAAACATCTGTTAGTAGAAACTGTGAATGGTTAGTGACAAGTTCATCTTTTAAACATCTACCTCGCCCTCGCCCTCAACGTCAGCAAAACAAAATAGTTGATTGTTGACTTGAGGAAGCAGTGATGGAACATGCCTCGATCCACATCAAAGGAACTGCAGTAGAGAGAGTCACAAGTTTTAACTTCCTCTGCTTCCACATCACTGAAGACTTGGACCACAACACCACCACTCTTGTCAAGAGGGCGCAACAGCGGCTCTACTTCCTAAGGCGTCTGAGGAAATTCGGAATGCCGTCCCCGGGTCCTCTCCAAATACTACCGCTGCACCATCGAGAGCATCCTGACCGGTTGCATCACGTCCTGGTATGGGAATTGCTCTTTCCACGACCGCAAGGCCGTCCAGCGGGTGGTGAAGATGGCCCAGTACATAACTTGAACTGTGCTCTCACCCATCCAGGACATCTACTTGAAAGGGTGCCTGAGGAAGGCCCGCAACATCATCAAGGACCCCACACACCCCAGCCATGAGCTGTTATCTCCCTTACCGTTGGGCAGATGGTATCGGAGCATGAAGTCTGATACCAACAGGCTCATTGACAGTTTCTATCTTCAAGCCATCAGACTGCTGAACACTTGAACTGGACTGACCAGCTGCTCTGATCCTCCACACCTTAGTACACATGCACTCACTCACTCACTCACTCACCACTCACTCACTCACTCACCACTCACTCACTCACCTCACTCACTCACTCACTCACTCACTCACTCACTCACTCACTCATTCACACACACACACACATACACACACACACACACACACACACACACACACACACACACACACACACACACACACACACACACACACACACACACACACACACACACACACACACACACACACACACACACACACACACACACACACACACACACACACACACACACACAAACACACACACATATATACATTCAGCCTACACACACATCACAACTGCTGCTACCTGACTCTTATTATACTGCTCAATTTATACACCTGACCCCCCCTTCCCCAATACCATGTACATACTGGACAGTACATTGTTCCTTCCTGTATTATACTTATGCTAAGATATGTATTCTATTCTACTGAGCCATTTACTTTATGTTCATATTGTTATCTTTTATTATTTCTTATTGTTGTTGCTTTGCTGATAAGGAACCTGCCAGTAAGCATTTTGTTGTTTCGTTGGACGGTGTCACGACTTCTGCTGAAGTCGATGCCTCTCCTTGTACGGACGGTGCTTGGCGATCAACGTCACCGGTCTTCTAGCCATCATTGATCCATGTTTAATTTCCCATTGGTTTTGTCTTGTCTTCCTACACACCTGGTTCCAATCCCATTCATTAAACCTCTGTTTCCCCTCATGTCCTTGTCAGAGATTGTTTGTTGTTGTGTTCGTGTTTTATGGATTGGTGTGCGACGGGTTCTAATACCCACATTTATTTATTATGTACTTTGGTTTTGAGTTTTTGTTTCACGTTATTAAACTACTCCATTATACTGAGTTTGATTCTCCTGCACCTGACTTCCCTGCCACCTACACACACGGCATGACAGACGGTTTATTGTATACCATGCGTATCCCGCACATACATATTTAATCTGAAACTGAGATGCTAGAAAGTGAATAACAGACCTATCTAAGATGGCACAAAAGATAACTTCAGAACTGCACAGTTTATATTTGATCAAGAGATGAGTTCATCTTGTTATTGTGTTAACTAGGGATAATAACAGACCTTCATGTTGACACAACAGATAACTGTTGTAATAGCTAGTTGCAGTTGAAGTGATAGATAGGCAGTCAATTTATATAACGTTTAAAGCAGGCTTGTTGTGGAAATGCTGGAATATGAATACATGGAATTGTTGGTCATGCTACTAATGGTACAGTAGGGATGACATGTGAGTCATTCATCTGAAAACAAAACCATAGAAGTTGACCTCCTCTCTCAGCTGTTACTGTATGTGGTCAGGAGCCAGCCTCCAGCTCCTCTTTCTCGTCACTGTGCCCATGTGTTTCAAATGATGCAACCGCTCCAACACTCCCACGCCCATAGCAATATCAAATCAGACAGGATCATGTTCAAAGGCCTGCTGGGAGAAGTGCATGTTTTTCCTGTTCGCTCGCACAAAGTCTTACACAAACACCCAGACCATCAAATACCGTAGGCAGGTCCGTCTGATTCTGTCTCCGTTCATGTGGGAAAGAGATGATCTTGCTTTTCTTGGACGTATGTGTGTGTGTGTGAGTGAGTGCGTGTGATGGCCTCACCATGAAAGGAGAAGCCCTGTGTTTTTCCAATGCTCTGTGTGTTTGTTATGGCCAGGGGAGGGAGTGCATGGATAGCCAGGGAACACACGTCAGAGCTCTATGATTGGGATGGCTTTCCCTGGCACCTTGACCTGCCCCTGTGGAAGCACTTTATCTGCTGCCCAAATGGAACCCTATTCGCTTCATACTATTGCACTACTTTTAACCAAGGCCCATAGGGCTTTATAGTGCACTACTTTTGACCAAGGCCCATAGGACTTTATAGTGCACTACATTTAACCAAGACCCATAGGGCTTTATAGTGCTCTACTTTTGATCAAGGCCCATAGGACTTTATAGTGCACTACTTTTGACCAAGGCCCATAGGACTTTATAGTGCACTACATTTAACCAAGACCCATAGGGCTTTATAGTGCTCTACTTTTGATCAAGGCCCATAGGGCTTTATAGTGCACTACTTTTGATCAAGGCCCATAGGGCTTTATAGTGCACTACTTTTGACCAAGGCCCATAGGACGTTATAGTGCACTACATTTAACCAAGACCCATAGGGCTTTATAGTGCACTACTTTTAACCAAGGCTCATAGGGCTTTATAGTGTATTACATTTAACCAAGACCCATAGGGCTTTATAGTGCACTACATTTAACCAAGACCCATAGGGCTTTATAGTGCTCTACTTTTGATCAAGGCCCATAGGGCTTTATAGTGTACTACTTTTGACCAAGGCCCATAGGGCTTTGAGGAATAGGGTGCCATTTGGAACTAGGGTTGCACATCTTAGGGAATATTCAGAGGTGGAAACATTCCATGGGAATTAACGGGAATATATGGGAATTAACAGAAATATATGCAAATTAATATTAATACTATTTAAATGTAGATGTTTTTTGCATTGGATTTATTTACCATATCATATGGAGACAGAAACATAAACCTTTTACCTTATCTCAAGTAGACATAATTGCAAAGGATTAAATCCTTCCAATAGAAATAATAATATATGCCAATAATATATATGCAATATATATGCAAATAATAATACAAAATTGTTATGAATTTTAATGAAATGAGTTGACTCTTCACATGGGATGATTTCACTGAACAACAAAAGAAAGGGAATATTGAATGATCCCCAATGATCCATCGCATCTCCCAAAATGTTTCGAACATACATCTGTAAAATGATAGTCTAGAAACTAAAGCTTTGGTTGTCTTCCTCTCAGGCTTCCATGTCTTCTCCCTGGACCTCCTCAATGTCCACCTCTTGAACGTCAGACTCTGAGGCCTCATCTTCACTGTCACTTTCCAACCTAGTTGAGGATGGTTCGTTGTCAGGCTCAAAAAGCCTCAAATTTCCCCGCATGGCCACCAATTTTTCAACCCTTGTATTGGTCAGCCTATTGCATGCTTTGGTGTGTGTGTTCCCAAACAAGGACCAGTTGCGCTCTGAGGCGGCTGATGTCGTGATTTGGAGGATGATGGAGGCAACAAGGGAAAGAGCCTCAGATCCACAAAGTACCTTCCACCAGGTGGCTGATGAGATATGTTGGCACGGCTGTCATATTGCATCTCCATCCCAAAGCCCTTGCTTGGAAGTGTACTTCGCCAGACTGCCAAGAACCTTGTCCTCATCCAGGCCAAGGTGGCGAGACATGGTGGTGATGGCACCATAGGCCTTGTTGATCTCTGCACCAGACAGGATGCTCTTGCCAGCATACTTGGGGTCCATCATGCACGCTACGGCGTGTATGGCCTTCAGACAGAAGTCTTCACGCTTTTTGATGTATATCAGAACTGCAGTTTCCTCTGCATGGAGCAACAGTGAAGTGGGCAGGGCAGTACGGATTTCTTCTCTTACATCTGCAAGCCGAGTCTGAACATCAGACAGGATAGCATTGTCTCCCTCAAACCTTGCAATGGCTACAGCTATAGGTTTCAGGAGTTTCAGGCTGCTTATCACTCTCTCCCAAAATACATCATCCAGGAGGATCCTCTTGATTCTGTCCATATTGGCAGACCGTGATATTGCCATTTCTTGGAGAGACTCCTTCCCCTCCAGGAGACTGTCAAACATGATGACAACACCACCTCAATGGGTGTTGCTGGGCAGCTTCAATGTGGTGCACTTATTCTTCTCACTTTGCTTGGTGAGGTCGATTGCTGCTCTAACTTGATGACCCTTCACATACCTAACTATTTCCTTGGCTCTCTTGTAGAGTGTATCTATTATTTCAAGTGCCATAATGTCCTTGAGGAGTAGATTAAATGCATGAGCAGCACAGCCAATGGGTGTGATGTGAGGGTAGGACTCCTCCACTTTCGACCAAGCAGCCTTCATGTTCACAGCATTGTCTATCACCAGTGCAAATACCTTCTGTGGTCCAAGGTCATTGATGAATGCCTTCAGCTCATCTGCAATGTAGAGACTGGTGTGTCTGTTGTCCCTTGTGTCTGTGCCCTTGTAGAATACTGGTTGAGGGCTGGAGATTATGTAGTTAATTATGTTTTAAAATTAAACTGTATGGAAACAGGTGAATTAACACTCCTCAGTTAGTAGGCTCAAGCAAGCTAAAACCCACATAGTAGCAAAAACTAACCATCAGAAATTGTTAACAAGTTAGAAATTATTTAAACACACTTTGCTATAGGCTACTATTTACGAGTTAACTAAAAATAATGTATGTCATATAAAATATATTCACCCAACCCAGTATTGTAATCAAAACTTACCAGAAAGCATGTAGTCCTTGGCTCAGACAGTGTAGTAGTGTGGACTCAATAGCATCTCATTAGTGTGCAAGATCTTGAGAATCAGCTGTACATGTGATGGAAGAATGAGCTGTGCATGCAGAGGGTTGCAATTCCATTGAATTAGGGATAGTTTAACTAAAATATGCCACAAGACCTAGAATTGCCTTATGTGTATCCAACAAAAAAGGTTCACTGTTATAAGATAACCTTTTTGATGAATTTAAGCAAAATTCCCCAAATTCACTTCCCATGGAAAATTTCTGGACAATTTCCGGAAATTTCCAGAAAGTTTCCGATCCTTTGCAACCCTATTTGTAACACATCCCTGACTCTCTGGTCCCCATTACCACAGTACTCAGACATATGGCACCTCCGAATGTGGCTCCAGACAGCTCTGTTTCAGTCGGGCCTCCAAATACAGTATTCAGAGTGTTTGTGTAGTTTTACTTCATGCTTGTCATGTTAATATCCAGACAGTCCGGATTAACAATTCACTCTGTGGTTTCGTTTGTGGAGAGACTCTGGCGCCCCAACGTGCCCTGTGCTCCCCTCCCTAGTGCCCCAGCGTCCCAACCCCCTCCCAGCCAAACACTCGGCTCTTCAAGGCTCAGAAGTTTCATTTGAATTAGCTGGAATCTTGACATGGAATTTGAAGCTCATTTTGAGGATTTGTGATCATACAGTCCAGGCTGATGATTAGCTGTAATTAGTCTGTGTCTGCATCCCAAATGGCACCCCATTGCATGTGGTGCACTACTTTAACCTGAGCCCTATGGGCCTTGGTCAAAAGTCATGTAGGGAATAGAGTGCCATTTGGAACACAGCCTATGTGTCAGAACTACTCTGACCGTAGACTTTCTGATAAAGCAGCGTTCAGAAACAGATCTGTACATAGTTGGAACAAAATGTTTTGAAGAGAATATCGTTGGACTTGTGCTTTGTCTAGCTTTACTTTTGTTTAACAAAATATCTCCTATCAAACATCTTAAAATGCGTTTAGAGTTTTTCCATGATTAAATAAAGTAAAATAAGATTAAGATTTACAAGATTAAATAAAGTTCTTATATGAGTCTCATTGATCATCTTATTCCCAAGCACTGATTTACTTATGCTCAATATTTGACTATCTTCTTCTCTTCTATGAATTATTCACAAAACTATTATATTATATTTACAGAGATATTCCTGTGATTGCAGCATTGAGAGGCTTGATGAGTAATAATAGCATATTTTTCCACTTCGAAGAATTGGACATCTCCCAAGATGTTGGCTGTTCACATGTACTTACACTGACACCCCAACACACACACACACACACACACACACACACACACACACACACACACACACACACACACACACACACACACACACACACACACACACACACACACACACACACACACACACACACACACACACACACACACACACACACACACACACACACAGTCTTGTACAACTAACCTTATGGGGACACACAATTCAATCCAATTGAAAATCCTATTTTCCCTAACACCTAACCCTAACTCGTACTCTTACCCTAACCTTAACTCTAACCTTAACCCAAAAACCTAACCTTAACCCTAACCCTACTGAAAAGATTTGGCATGGATTGTATGGCAACTGCTCGGCCTCCGACCGCAAGGCACGACAGTGCATAGTGCGAGTACATCACCGGGGCCAAGCTTCCTGCATCCACGACCTCTATATCAGGCGGTGTCAGAGGAAGGCCCTAAACATTGTCAAAGACTCCAGCCACACCCTAGTCATAGACTGTTCTCTCTGCTACCGCATGGCTGCTGCTACTCTCTGTTATGCTATGCATAGCCACTTTAATAACTCTACCTACATAATTACCTCAATGACCTCGAGACCGGTGCCCCTGCACGTTGACACATTGACTCTGTACCGGTACCCCCTGTATATAGCCTCCACATTGACTCTGTACCGGTACCCCCTGTATATAGCCCCGCTATTGTTATTTACTGCTGCCCTTTAATGATTTGTTATTCTTATCTCTTACTTTTTTAAGGTATTTTCTTAGAACTGCATTGTTGGTTAAGGGCTTGTAAGTAAGCATTTCACTGTCGTATTTGATGTGACAAATAACATTTGATTTGATTTGATTTATCCCTAACCTTAAAACGAACCTTAGCTCCTAACCCTAACCCTTAACGTAATTCTAACCTTAACACTAACTCTAACCTTAACCCTAAATGCCCTAGAAATAGCATTTGACCTTGTGGGGACTAACAAAATATTTCCTGGAATATAGAAAAGATGGAACATCGACTCGGTACTGGTCCTCCCTGTATTAATATTTTTACTTGTTATTTTTATTTGTTTGTTATTCACTGTGTATTTATTCCTCGTGTCACTATTTAAAAACTTGATTTGAAATAGCACCCTGTTCCCTATTTAGTGCACTACTTTTGACTAGGGCACACAAGGTTCCCCATAGGGCTCTGGTCAGAAGTAGTGCACTATATAGGGAAGAGGTTGTCATTTGGGACACTGCCGTGGTTCAGGAGATGAAACAGGCTGGTAGTGGATCGGCCATCTGGGATTGTTTCATCTGTGGGCAGCGCTGCCTATAATGTTCACTATGTTTGACAGTGGCCTTTATTTCAGATTGTTTAGCTCTAAACTTGGGAAATGTCAGAACTCTGGCACCCTTCTGTGACGTGGTGGCTCAGGCTAATAGAGGAAGGCAGCAGCGTTTGTTTGGACAGATTATGTGTTTCAGTCTGAGTCTCAAATGTCACCCTATTCCCTATTTAGTGCACTACTTTTGACCAGGGCCTGTCAGAAGTCGTGTTATATATGTAGAGAATGGGGTGCTATTTGGGATGCAACCAGGATGTGACCCCCCTCTCACTGAAGGACCGCAACACAGTAAAGACTCATTTTGCAATAACTTTTGGCGATGTGAAATCAATTGGTGCCAACAGGTTAATAACACTTAAAGGTTATTTAAAAACCTGCTTTGATTTGAACAATGAGGCATGTTTTCCATTCACAGTGCCGCCCAGAGCAGATATTGCAGCAGTTTACAAAGTAGCCGTGTCCATATTTTCTTTAGCCTTGAACTGGGCCATTTTCTATAATTAGGGGCCACATGTGCTATGTGTGTGTGTGTGTGTGTGTGTGTGTGTGTGTGTGTGTGTGTGTGTGTGCGTGCGCGCGCGCGCGTGCGTGCGTGCGTGTGCGTGTGTGCGTGCGTGTGTGTGTGTGCGTGCGTGCACTTGGTCTGTGAGGTTAGACAGCAACAGTTGAGACAAAGTCAAAGGATCAGCTGCAAAAAGAGGTGGTCATTATTTAACAGGTAATGTTGAAGACTGAATCAAGATCAAAAAGAGGTGGTCATTATTTAACAGGTAATGTTGAAGACTGAATCAAGATCAAAAAGAGGTGGTCATTATTTAACAGGTAATGTTGAAGACTGAATCAAGATCAAAAAGAGGTGGTAATTATTTAACAGGTAATGTTGAAGACTGAATCAAGATCAAAAAGAGGTGGTCATTATTTAACAGGTAATGTTGAAGACTGAATCAAGATCAAAAAGAGGTGGTCATTATTTAACAGGTAATGTTGAAGACTGAATCAAGATCAAAAAGAGGTGGTCATTATTTAACAGGTAATGTTGAAGACTGAATCATAGACCAAAAAGAGGTGGTCATTATTTAACAGGTAATGTTGAAGACTGAATCAAGATCAAAAAGAGGTGGTCATTATTTAACAGGTAATGTTGAAGATTGAATCAAGATGCAAAATACGTAGTTCATGAAAAATTATGAAAAATAATACAATAAACTTAATTGTCCAAAATAGTCATATTATCTTAACTTGAGGACAAAGGCTAAAGTGCCTCAACCACAGGGCAAATGCCAATGAACTCACATATCTGAGTATAATGTGGCATAGCTATAGTAACAGCATGTTACCTAGCAGTGGCGTACCGCAGTTTCTCGGGTCCCCCTGCAATGATGCAGCATTGGGGGAAACAGCTAACTTCCTACAATTCATTTTTGCCATGAGGCTGAGAGAAAATGTTGCAGTTTTAAAGCTAATCTCCTGCAATTCTAGAGAGAAATCCAGACCAGTTTACTTGGTATGAATGGCACTAAAAGCATAATCCAGATTGTATTTATGCAGGAAAATAAAACTAAGGCACGTGATATATCAGAAATTGTATAATAGAATCATTGTAAACCTAAAATGTTGTCTTATTAGGCAAGTCAAAATCTTAATTACAAGGATGGCCAAGGAACAGTGGGTTGTCTGCCTTGTTCAGGGGCAGAAGAACAGATTTGTACCTTGTCAGCTCGGGGATTCAATCGAGCAACCTTTTGGTTACTGGCCCAGCGCTCTAACCACTAAGCTACCTGCCGCCCCATATAATCATAGATACAGTTTATACTGTTCTGTATAAATAGCCTAAGATATATGTAAACAGACCATAAATGTATAAATGTTTTGTTTTCTTGGAAAGATGAAAGTGCTATTACATGATGCAATATCAGTAGCCTACTTGTCACATTTACAACTTTTCTAAATCCTACAATCTACTACTGATTTCAGACAGTGTTAGGCTGTGGATTGACTACATTGTTTAAAGGTTATGTTGGCATATTATCAGATAATAAAAAAATGTATGGAATCATTCCTCTGGCTAGCTTGCTAACTAACATACAGTGCAGATAAATTCTTCAAATTAATTATTTTACACAATATCTTATCGCTGCACTGGCAAACCATGGATGACCATCTCCCGGACCAAAATGGCTGACCTTTATCCCACCATAAGGTTAAAGTCCATTCTAGTATTCTAATTCCTAATTCTATGGGGGCGATCTGCCATTATCGGCAGCGCCATTGAGGCAACAACCAATAGGAATCCCCACCCGGTTGACTACTTTGACTACTTTAAAATGACAGAAGCATGGTTGAAGCCCTCAATGACGCTGACCATGCTAAACTTTGACCATGCTTCCCTAAATGAGGAGACAGCATCCTAAAAGGACCTACCCTAACTTGGCATTTAAATCCATGCATCCCCTAAACAGAAAAATTCTCAATAACAGCGATTAACACATTTGAAAGGCAATAGTATGAAACTCGTTTTACATAATAATGTACAGCAATTAGAAAGTTACTAGAAACAATGACATACTATGCATAAACACTAGCGTTTACAATGTGTTACTTCCGGCGCCGACAGAGATGGCCGCCTCGCTTCGCGTTCCTAGGAAACTATGCAGTTTATTATTATTTTTTACGTGTTATTTCTTACATTGGTACCCCAGGTCATCTTAGGTTTCATTACATACAGTCGAGAAGAACTACTGAATATAAGAGCAGCGTCAACTCACCATCAGTACGACCAAGAATATGACTTTCGCGAAGCGGATCCTGTGTTCTGCCTTTCAGCCAGGACAATGGAATGGATCCCAGCCGGCGACCCAAAAAAACGACTTCGTAAAAGAGGGAAATGAAGCGGTCTTCTGGTCAGACTCCGGAGACGGGCACATCGCGCACCACTCCCTAGCATACTTCTCGCCAATGTCCAGTCTCTTGACAACAAGGTTGATGAAATCCGAGCAAGGGTAGCATTCCAGAGGGACATCAGAGACTGTAACGTTCTTTGCTTCACGGAAACATGGCTCACTGGAGAGACGCTATCGGAGTTGGTGCAGCCAGCTGGTTTCTCCACGCATCGCGCCGACAGAAACAAACATCTTTCTGGTAAGAAGAGGGGTGGGGGCGTATGCTTTATGGTTAACGAAACGTGGTGTGGTTACAACAACATACAGGAACTCAAGTCCTTCTGTTCATCTGATTTAGAATTCCTCACAATCAAATGTCGACCGCATTATCTACCAAGGGAATTCGCTTCGATTATAATCACAGCCGTATATATTCCCCCCCAGGCAGATAGATCGATGGCTCTGAACAAACTTTATTTGACTCTTTGCAAACTGGAATCCACATATCCTGAGGCTGCATTCATTGTAGCTGGGGATTTTAACAAGGCTGATCTGAAAACAAGACTCCCTAAATTGTATCAGTATATCGATTGCGCAACCAGGGCTGGCAAAACCTTGGATCATTGCTATTCTAACTTCCGCGACGCATATAAGGCCCTCCCCCGCTCTCCTTTCGGAAAAGCTGACCACGACTCCATTTTGTTGCTCCCTGCCTACAGACAGAAGCTAAAACAAGAAGCTCCCGCGCTGAGGTCTGTTCAACGCTGGTCCGACCAATCTGATTCCACACTCCAAGACTGCTTCCATCACGTGGACTGGGATATGTTTCGTATTGCATCAAACAACAACATTGACGAATACGCTGATTCGGTGAGCGAGTTCATTAGAACCTGTGTTGAAGATGTCGTTCCCATAGCAACGATTAAAACATTCCCAAACCAGAAACCGTGGATTGATGGCAGCATTCGCGTGAAACTGAAAGCGCGAACCACTGCTTTTAATCAGGGCAATGTGACCGGAAACATGACCGAATACAAACAGTGTAGCTATTCCCTCCGCAAGGCAATCAAACAAGCTAAGCGTCAATATAGAGACAAAGTAGAATCGCATTTCAACGGCTCAGACACAAGAGGTATGTGGCAGGGTCTACAGTCAATCACGGATTACAAAAAGAAAACCAGTCCCGTCACGGACCAGGATGTCTTGCTCCCAGGCAGACTAAATAACTTTTTTGGCCGCTTTGAGGACAATACAGTGACACTGACACGGCCCGCAACCAAAACATGTGGACTCTTCTTCACTGCAGCCGAGGTGAGTAAAACATTTAAATGTGTTAACCCTCGCAAGGCTGCAGGCCCAGACGGCATCCCCAGCCGCGCCCTCAGAGCATGCGCAGACCAGCTGGCTGGTGTATTTACGGACATATTCAATCAATCCCTATCCCAGTCTGCTGTTCCCACATGCTTCAAGAGGGCCACCATTGTTCTTGTTCCCAAGAAAGCTAAGGTAACTGAGCTAAACGACTACCGCCCCGTAGCACTCACTTCCGTCATCATGAAGTGCTTTGAGAGACTAGTCAAGGACCATATCACCTCCACCCTACCTGACACCCTATACCCACTCCAATTTGCTTACCGCCCAAATAGGTCCGCAAGACGATGCAATCTCGACCACACACTCAACACTGCCCTAACCCATCTGGACAAGAGGAATACCTATGTGAGAATGCTGTTCATCGACTACAGCTCAGCATTTAACACCATAGTCATTAACTCATCATTAAGCTTGAGACCCTGGGTCTCGACCCCGCCCTGTGCAACTGGGTACTGGACTTCCTGACGGGCCGCCCCCAGGTGGTCCTCAACACTGGGGCCCCACAAGGGTGCGTTCTGAGCCCTCTCCTGTACTCCCTGTTCACCCACGACTGCGTGGCCACGCACGCCTCCAACTCAATCATCAAGTTTGCGGACGACACAACAGTGGTAGGCTTGATTACCAACAATGACGAGACGGCCTACAGGGAGGAGTTGAGGGCCCTCGGAGTGTGGTGTCAGGAAAATAACCTCACACTCAACGTCAACAAAACTAAGGAGATGATTATGGACTTCAGGAAACAGCAGAGGGAACACCCCCCTATCCACATCGATGAAACAGTAGTGGACACCTACACCACCCGATGTCATAAAGATCATCAAGGACAACAACCACCCGAGCCAATGCCTGTTCACCCCACTATCATCCAGAAGGAGAGGTCAGTACAGGTGCATCAAAGCTGGGACCGAGAGACTGAAAAACAGCTTCTATCTCAAGGCCATCAGACTGTTAAACAGCCACCACTAACATTGAGTGGCTGCTGCCAACACACTGACTCAACTCCAGCCACTTTAATAATGGGAATTGATGTAAAATATATCACAAGCCACTTTAAACAATTCTACTTAATATAATGTTTACATACCCTACATTATTCATCTCATATGTCTACGTATATACTGTACTATATATCATCTACTGCATCTTTATGTAATACATGTATCACTAGCCACTTTAACTATGCCACTTTGATAACATACTCATCTCATATGTATATACTGTACTCAATACCATCTACTGCATCTTGCCTATGCCGCTCTGTACCATCACTCATTCATATATCTTTATGTACATATTCTTTATCCCTTTACACTTGTGTGTATAAGGTAGTAGTTTTGGAATTGTTAGTTAGATTACTCGTTGGTTATTACTGCATTGTCGGAACTAGAAGCACAAGCATTTCGCTACACTCGCATTAACATCTGCTAACCATGTGTATGTGACAAATAAAATTTGATTTGATTTGATTTAAACTATGAAAACACACCGAAACCGGAGAAACCAACTAACGAGAGTGCTGCAACCTTTATCAGGGCTCAACCTAAAGCTGTGAACATGCCGGCGCCCGCTCACCTTGGAAACCAGTTCAGCAACCATGGTGAGTAGACTTAGAGAAGTTGGCTGTACCAAACAAAATAAATACAAACGCTAAACATTTCTATATAAATTAAATGGTAACCAGATTCTGGCTATTGTGTTTTTATATAATACAAAGCATAATGTTTGAAGGAATATCAGGTTAGGAAATGTTTGTAGGCTACTACAAAATCAGGCCATTTGTGTGGGGAGAAATGGAGGGAAATGTTCCCAAGTGGCGATAGCTCTCAGGCACACATTTGTGAGACGCAGAGTAGGTGAACGGATGATCTCCGCATGTGTGGTTCCCACCATGAAGCATTGAGGAGGTGTGATGGCATCGGGGTGCTTTGCTGGTGACACAGTTGGTGATTTATTTAGAATTCAAGGCACACTTAACCAGCATGGCTACCACAGCATTCTTCAGCGATATGCCATCCCATCTGGTTTGCGCTTAGTGGAATTATAATATTTTTTTCAACAGGGCAACGACATCTCCAGGCCGTGTAAGGTCTATTCGACCAAGAAGAAGAGTGATGGAGTGCTGCATCAGATGACCTGGCCTCCACAATCACCTGACCTCAACCCAATTGAGATGGTTTGGGATGAATTGGACCGCAGAGTGAAGGAAAAGCAGCCAACAAGTGCTCAGCATATGTGGGAAATCCTTCAAGACTGTTGGAAAAGCATTCCTCATGCAGCTGGTTGAGAGAATGCCAAGAGTGTGCAAATCGGTCATCAAGGCAAAGGGTGGCTACATTGAAGAATCTCAAATATAAAATATATTTAGATTTGTTTAACACTTTTTTGGCTACGACATGATTCCATGTGTTATTTCATAGTGTTGACGTCTTCACTATTAGTCTACAATGTAGAAAATAGTACAAATAAAGAAAAACCTTTGAATGAGTAGGTGTCCAAACTTGTACTGTACTGCCTACTAAGACCCAGAGACAATGGCAAACCAAGAACCAGAAAAGTTAAGCTCTGTTAGGGAGAGAAACAGTATGCGTTGGCACCCTATTCCTTACATAGTACACTACATTTGACCAGAACCCTATGCACTATTTTGGGAATATGTTTGGTTCAGTGGCGATTTTTGCATTTAAATCTTAGTGGAGCAAACTCTTTTTTTTAAATGTATGCCAGAAAAGCTACTATACAACACACAATACATGAATTGCACTATAACAGTGACAAATGGTGTCCACAAACTGTTAGGGCCTACATAAAGCTGTTCTAACAGCACAGCTTTCTTTTCAGCACCATGGAGTGAATCCTTACTGCTACACCTGGTTATCAGGGAAGCCTTGTCTGGCAGAGAAACAGTTCATTCAGACTCTTTTACTGCCTTTAAAAAAACATAGCTGATATGATTGACTTGCTTAAACAAATCTGGTTTCTACTGACAATTGAGTTGTACAAACTATGGCATAAGGGAACGATGAGCGCAGTGGTGATTTTAGCATGTATATCTTGGTGGGACAAAAATGTTTAAAAGTGGGATGCATGCCAGCAAGCCACTACACAACAATACATTAATTGCACGGTGACAAACAGTTTCCACGAACCGTTTCTTCATTATTTACCCTTCACTTGACAAGGATTTAAAGGGATTTGCCAGTATATTGTTGACTTGAGATTCTTGATAATGACTGTTAGCTTTGACTGCTAGACTTTGAAAGTATGATGTTGACATGATCAGTACAATAAAAAACATGAGTTGGCACACAGTCACAAGTATTTTAAGTAGAGGTGCTGACTAAATGCGAATGAACTATAAATTATAAAAATTATGAGAGTCGCACACTCTATATATAAACTCCCAGTAATATTTGGGGTAAATCACCAGTGTTTCGGCGTCACTGTGTCTTCATCAGTGTGTCTTCATCACTGTGCCTTCATCACTGTTCCTTCATCACTGTGCATTCATCACTGTGTCTTCATCACTTTACCTTCATCACTGTGTCTTCATCACTGTGCCTTCATCACTGTGTCTTCATCACTGTGCCTTCATCACTGTGTCTTCATCACTGTGCCTTCATCACTGTGTCTTCATCACTGTGTCTTCATCACTGTGTCTTCATCACTGTGCCTTCATCACTGTGCCTTCATCACTGTGTCTTCATCACTGTGCCTTCATCACTGTGTCTTCATCACTGTGTCTTCATCAATGTACCTTCATCACTGTACCTTCATCACTGTGCCTTCATCACTGTGCCTTCATCACTGTGCCTTCATCACTGTACCTTCATCACTGTGTCTTCATCACTGTGCCTTCATCACTGTGTCTTCATCACTGTGCCTTCATCACTGTGTCTTCATCACTGTGTCTTCATCACTGTGTCTTCATCACTGTGCCTTCATCACTGTACCTTCATCACTGTGTCTTCATCACTGTGCCTTCATCACTGTGCCTTCATCACTGTGCCTTCATCACTGTGTCTTCATCACTGTGTCTTCATCACTGTACCTTCATCACTGTACCTTCATCACTGTGCCTTCATCACTGTGTCTTCATCACTGTGCCTTCATCACTGTACCTTCATCACTGTGTCTTCATCACTGTGCCTTCATCACTGTGTCTTCATCACTGTGCCTTCATCACTGTGTCTTCATCACTGTGTCTTCATCACTGTGTCTTCATCACTGTGCCTTCATCACTGTACCTTCATCACTGTGTCTTCATCACTGTGCCTTCATCACTGTGTCTTCATCACTGTGCCTTCATCACTGTGTCTTCATCACTGTGTCTTCATCACTGTACCTTCATCACTGTACCTTCATCACTGTGCCTTCATCACTGTGTCTTCATCACTGTGCCTTCATCACTGTACCTTCATCACTGTGTCTTCATCACTGTGCCTTCATCACTGTGTCTTCATCACTGTGATTTCATCACTGTGTCTTCATCCCTGTGTTTTCATCCCTGTGTCTTCATCACTGTTTCTTCATCACTGTACCTTCATCACTGTGTCTTCATCCCTGTGTTTTCATCCCTGTGTCTTCATCACTGTTTCTTCATCACTGTACCTTCATCACTGTGTCCTCATCACTGTGCCTTCATCACTGTGCCTTCATCACTGTGCCTTCTGACATGATCAGTCCAATCAAGCTACAGGAAGATATAATGTGATTTGGCGTAATTTTATCTGTGACCAATGACCTTGAGCCTTCTTGGATGGGCACATCTAATGTAACTCTATGGCAGCACCCAGGGGCTTGAATTTTCGTGCTCTACCCTGTGCTCTACTGCGGTGACGTAGTGTCCCATGAGTGACAGAACACTGAGCCAATCACGAAGCAGCTAGAGAACATTACCAACACCTACGCTCCGCTGCTCCACCACCACAGAAAGCACTGAGCTAGGCTGAAACACCTTCATTTTGGAGCTGCCTTACTTGTTTTTAGCTAAACATGTTGGTCTCAAAACAGTTGGGACTCTGCCCCACCTGCCCTGAATGATGGGTTGCCACTGGTATGGTCAAAGGTAGGGCACCGTATAGGGAATATGGTGCTAATATGCAGCCAGGACCTGTTGACACACTTGGCTCAGTGTAGGGGATTTAAAGGGACCTGGGTTCAAATAAGCCTGACCATGTAGAACTTTAAACAAACTTAAACATAGTAAAGTATCAGCATTACTCGGGTTTTACGGCAAAGTTCGCACACACACTAATGCTATTAGACATGATATGAGTATTAAGTCAATGTTTTGTTAAATTGGTGTGTTTGAATGGACGTACTTTATAGTGTATTTGTCTTAGGTTGTGTCCCAAATGGAAACAAACGGTACCTTGTTTCCTACATAGTGCACTACCACTGACCAGGGCCTGTGCACTATATAGGGAATAGGGTGCTACTTGGGACACAACCTTAGTGATAAAGATGAAAGGGGGACACTTTTAATTCTGTCTCTGTGCGCTTTGCTTGCCAACCTCTGTATTAGACCATCAACATCTTTATTACTGTACTCTGAAGTCCTGTGTTGCCAGACAGACTTCTCGTTTCCCAAGGCTCAGGCCTGTATTTGTTCTCTTCCCTAAGGCGCCCAGCTGGCACTTAACTGGCCTGTATTCAGGATTCCCCTTTGGCATGTTCCAAAGCCCCTGGCAGCAGCACAGCTACGTCGTCCCCCTTATGCTTTCTCCCTCTGCTCCAGACTACAGGGAGGGAGAAACATCTTTGATCAGCTAGGTAGCTCTCTGTTTGTCCAGCAGCTAGTAGAACCCAAACCCCCCAATCCCTGCCGGTCAGCCAGTCAGCCAGTGGGGGAAACCATACGTGTTATATGTAATAGAGCATTTAGTACAAGAATAAGGAACTTTGTTCGAGCTATAAAGCCATAGTACAATGCTGAGTTAGTGTGTCGTTTGAGACTTTATGTTGGGCTTAATCTGGCATCATACAGTTAGAGCTATAGTAGAGCTGTAGGACCCAGGCTGGTGGCTGGGCCTGCTAGATCTATTAGGCTGCAGCAGAGTGGTCCTCCAGCTGCAACACACACACACACACACACGCACACGCACGCACGCACGCGCACACACGCGCACACACACACGCACACGCACACACACACACACACACACACACACACACGCACACGCACACGCACGCACGCACGCACGCACGCACGCACGCACACGCACGCACGCACACACACACACACACACACACACACACACACACACACACACACACACACACACACACACACACACACACACGACCAGACCAAGACCAGTGCCTGCATTATTTCTGCTGTGGCATTCGAAACAAAGATTCCTGCCTCCTTGAAAAGTCATCCTTTGTTCCTTTGAAAAAACACCTAGAAGTCCTGCCTCAGCATGGCTATAAAGTAAATCATTATTGCTCGAAAGTACTTCCATGTTGGCAGCGCAATGGAAACCTCTGTGGACTTAAATTGTACCTAATATATGGAGCTACCACAGACTTTGCCATTAGTGGATAATTAGTAGTGAAAGCTTTTAAAATCCTGGCCAACTACAGTATAAACCATTGAGATTAGGTCTCTGGTCAAACATAGTGCACTATGTAGGGAATAGGGTGCCATTTGGGATGGATCATAGGCACCAGATACAGTGAACGGATGCTTGTTGTAAACTGCTTCACTGTCTTAGAAGGCACTCAACTAGATTAATTTACAAGCCATGCATAGATAAAGACATGTAAAGAAAAGGGTTCAGCATGTCAAATTCAATATTTTAACCACAGAAAGAGTGAAATTAACAGCAGGCTACAACATAACTCTGCTGTCTACACATAAAAGTTGTCACTTAAGAATGCCCTGACTGTCGGTTTTCACCACAGAACTAAAATGAGTTTTATTTCACTCCAATTCCATGGTCTTCCACAGTTTGTACTGTGTTATTGAATGACGGCTCACAATCATGACTGACTGAAATTAGCCTTGGAATCCCATCTGGTGGAGGCAGGCTTCCAGCACCCATGATTAGAGCCAAGCCAGGAGAGGAGAGAGGAGAGAGGAGATGAGAGGAGAAGAGAGAGGAGAGAGGGAAGAGGAGAGAGGAGAGAAAAGAGAGGAGAGAGGAGGAGAGAGGAGATGAGAGGAGAGAGGTGATGAGAGGAGAGAAGAGAGAGGAGAGAGGAGAGAGGAGAGAGGAGGAGAGAGGAGAGAAGAGAGAGGAGGAGAGAGGAGAGAGGAGATGAGAGGAGGAGACATACACATGTAGCACTGTACAGTCTGAAGCGAGGATATTTCCCTGACTGGTGCAGTACTGCCACTAGGGGGAGTCTGGTAGGCCTCTCCTAAAGTAAAAAACATAATTCCTCAACATGTAATAAAACTTCTGTTTTCATGGTCAGAGTTTTCTAGGAGAACATTAAAGTAGATTTTTTTTCACAGGACAAAATAAATGAGTTATGAATAGGATTGAGTTCAACAGAATCACTGACAACTGGAAATAAAAAAAAACGGGTCTCCTCTTGTTATGAGAGACAGACAATAATTACTTGTTTGCCAGAGACACATTTAGTGGTTTTGGACTATTCAGCAGACGGTGACAGTCAGCTCATTCAGACATCCCACAATGCTTCATAGGGTCTCACAACAAATTACAAGTCATCAACAGTTGGGAGATACCCTGCCAAAACTGGGTTATCTATAATGCGAAACAGTTTTGTCATCCCAATTAGCACCCTATTCTGTATATGGGCCCATAGGGCTCAGGTCGAAAGTAGTGCACTTGGTAGGGAATAGGGTGCCATTTGGGATCCCGAGTGTGTAATTGCTCCATTTCATAGTATCTCTTCTTCAGTGTTTTAGAAATCATCGTTTTGTGTGGCAATCCATATCATCCTCATTCTCACTGTTACACTTTGTGGTTGTTCAAATGTAGTGCTCTCTTGTCTGTTATGTCTTAAATAATCGGAGAACTACAGAGAGAGTCAGGACATATTGTTAAGGATGTCCCCCTGAACAGTTCACTGTGCTATCAAAGGGTATTTCTGGCCCTTAGACAGAGCTCTGTTATGTATACATTAGAATGGACGATTTTCCACAATTTCTAACTTCCACTTTTCCACCTTTTATGTCAAGAAATGCTCAGCTCAGAAACAGAGATTTGGCCCCTTTTTACCTTCCATGCACTTTATTGAACAATATTTATTTAAAGTGTTCTTTGTTTTTATTCCATACAGAGCCACCATTGAGTCTTGTAAAAGGTTAGACCCATCATAGAGACTAAGGCAAAAGCAGAAATGTGCTCTCAATATCCACCAAATTTATGGACTCAGAATCACTTGTGAGTAATGAAATATAGGTTACAGGAGCCAAGAAGACACTTTCACTTCTGACATAATTACCTGATTTGCCAAAGGTGTAATTTATGAAAGGCAGCTGACCGACATTTCAGGAGTTTCATGAACCATTTTAAGGGCATATATCACAGGGAAATGGCAGGAGGTTTACGCCTCTCAAAACAAGTGGATAAAGTAGAGTGTTTTTCTCTCTGATGCTATAACACAGCTTTACTTTTCTGGGCTCTGGTTTACTCTCCACACATTGACCAGGAAGGACATTCCTCAAGTTAACATCCCAATAGAAATATGGGCTCAGGGAGACCTCAATACTGTAAAGAGCTTTTTATACAAGGTCCCTCTATAAGATCTCACACTCAGTCTGTCTGTGAGTACTCATCAGCAGTCTCGTAAATCTCCCTGGTTTCATACATGCAAACACATACCCTGGTCCTAGATGTGCATGTGCTTTAGAGAACTGTCTAAATACATACACACACGCACACACCCACCCACGCACGCACACACACACACACACACACACACACACACACACACACACACACACACACACACACACACACACACACACACACACACACACACACACACACACACACACACACACACACACACACACACACACACACACACACACACACACACACACACACACACACACACACACACACAGTAGCTCTATAGGGTAGGGTTACAGACCAGAGAGCCTGGCTGCATTTGGACCTCTCTGATTAGAACTGAATGTTGAGACCATTTGTGGTTCTGACGTACGCCTGCGGGAGATCTGGGTTCAAATACTATTTAAAATCATTTCAAATAAATTATCTTCACTTGAATGAGCTTGCCTGTCTTACTGAAAATAGAATTGTACCAGAACTTCTAACCATGCCCACCTGTTATTCAAGTCAGGCTAGAGCAAACACTCAAAGTATTTGAAAGATTTCAACCCAGGTGGTCTTTTCTGTAATCTGGACTGTTAAATAGTAAAGAGAGGGTTCTCTGTTTTGCCAAAGGAACTTATTAGGTGACTGGAGGGAGGGGATGGAAATGACGTGATGCAAGGGATCTATTATATGCACTGGTTGGGACCCCTGCCTGTAAAGCACATGGAAAAACTGACCTTAAAGCATTTTCCTTCTTTTTCTTGGGCTAACTCCCAAAGGGCACCTTGACTCTGGCACCTTGACTCTGGTCAAAAGAAGTGGACTGTGTAGGGAATATGGTGCCAAATGGGACGCACACATTGTCAGGAAGTAACGATCAGTACACTACACTAACATTTATCCCACCTCTCTGTGTCCCTCTCAGGTTTAGGAAGAAACCTTCAGAATGAAGACCGAGGCCAAGGGTTTGGGACGGTCTGTGTCGAGGTCGCTGCAGGATAAGGGCCGGTGGAGCCGAGGGGTCCTGCTGCTGGCCTACATCATCCTGGAGCTGATCACCGTCCACTCCTCCACCGTCCTGGGGAACCTGGAGCTCCAGCTGGATGAGGAACAGCCAGCCGGAACCATCGTAGGGGACATCAGCGCTGGGTTACCGCCTGGTGTCACCGCAAATCTTTACTTCATTTCAGACCACGAGGGCACTGGGGTGGGGAGTGACCTGGACATAGATGAGAGCACGGGCATCATCAAGACAGCCAAGGTGTTGGACCATGAGCTGAGGGACCGATACAACTTCATTGCAGTGACAATGACGGGTGTGACCGTTGAAGTGACCATCACAGTGAATGACATCAATGACCATGCTCCTACATTCCCCCGGAGGAGAGCGGCATTCAAAATCCCGGAAATGACAGCGGTGGGAACCAGGTTCCCCCTAGAGCCGGCGGTGGACGGGGACAAAGGCCAACTGACTACCCAGGGATACATCATCAAAGATGGGAACCCCGGCCAGGCTTTCCTCCTGGAGACCCGGAGAGGCTCCAACCAGGTTCTCTATCTGGACCTGGTGGTCAACACTCTTCTGGACAGCGAGACCACACCGTCTTATACGCTATCCTTGGAGGCGTTCGATGGAGGCTCCCCTAAGAGGACTGGTCAGATGGTGCTAGATGTGACGGTTCAGGATATCAACGACAACGCTCCAGTCTTCAACCAGAGTCGCTACCACGCCATTATCTCAGAGAATCTGCAGCCGGGTAGCAACATTCTCCAAGTCTTTGCCTCTGACATCGACCAAGGAGACAACGGTCTGGTTCTGTACGAGATCAACCGCAGGCAGAGCGACCCGGAGAGCTACTTCGTCATCGACTCTCGTACGGGTGTCATCACGCTCAACAAGCCTCTGGACTTTGAGATGCGGAGGGTCCACGAGCTTGTGGTCCAGGCGAGGGATAACGCCACGCAGCCCGAGGTTACCAACGCCTTCGTCACAATCCACGTCCGGGACTACAATGACAACCAGCCCACCATGACCATCATCTTCCTCAGCGAAGACGGCTCCCCACAGATCTCCGAGGGTGCCCAGCCTGGCCAGTATGTCGCCCGCATCTCCGTCACCGACCCAGACTACGGAGAATACGCCAATGTCAATGTCTCCTTGGAAGGAGGGGACGGGAAGTTTGCCCTGACCACCAAAGACAACATAATCTACCTGATGTGTGTGGACCAGATCCTAGACCGAGAGGAGAGGGACACATACGAACTCAGAGTGATGGCTACAGACGCAGGCACCCCTCCTCTCAGGGCTGAGTCCTCCTTTACGATACAAGTCACTGACGTCAATGACAACCCTCCTCTGTTTGATCAGCAGCAGTACAGACAGGTCATACCTGAGGTGGTGTTCCCAGGGAGCTTCGTGTTGCAGGTCACGGCTAGAGACAAAGACCAGGGGCCCAATGGAGACATCACATACAGCCTCCTGCAGGATGGCAAGGCCGGCCAGGATGAGAACCAGGCCCAGTGGTTCACCATAGACCCAGTAACAGGGATCATCACCACACTCTCCCAGCTGGATTACGAGTCGCAGCCCAGGCCGAATGTGACAGTGGTGGCTACAGACGGAGGGAGGCCTTCCCTGTCCTCCACAGCTCTGGTCCATGTGGTGCTGCAGGATATTAATGACAACGAACCTGTGTTCGGTACCAACTTCTACAATGTATCGATCAAGGAGAACACGGCCGCTGGGACCTGCATCCTAGAGGTAGGACATTGTCTATTCAGTTCTTCTAGTCAACCTGTCGACAGGTGAATCTCGCATTAGAGAGTTTCAACAATTTTAGTTGCTACTACTACAAGTCTTGAAAACCTTATCTGCTGCATTTTGTTCATGTGAAGTCAGATATCTGTAACTTGTATGTATGCAAGCTGCTAGGTTTTTGGTATACGAACTGGGAATTACCAAATGTCAAATGAAGACTACATTTGAAAGAGAACTACCTTTGGGGGTTGATAGGAGTCTGAAGTTCTGAAATCATTTTGAAGGGATATGGAGAGACCGTTACCTAGAGGAGAAATACAGTGCATTCGGGAAGTATTCAGACCACTTCCCCTTTTCCACATTTAGTTAAGTTACAGCCTTATCCTAAAAATGTATTTAAAAATATGTTCCTCACCAATCTACACACAATACCCCATAATGACAAAGTGAAAGCAGGTTTTTACATTTTTTTTTGCAGATGTGTTAAAAATATAAACAGAAATACCTTATTTACATAACAATTCAGACCCAACAATAATATGAGCCTCTGTGACTAAAACCGAGTAGTTTCTGGCAGCCATTTCCTCAGTGTCCAGCCTCTTAGCGTCAATTCTCATGTACACCTCCAACATGGTGATGGCATCAGAGGACAAAAGTGGGTCTATGTGCTTGGGCAATTGAGCTCAGGTGCGTCCAGTTTCCATTGATCATCCTTGAGATATTTCTACAACGTGATTGGATTCCACCTGTGGTAAATTCAATTGATTGGACAGGATTTGGAAATGCACACACCTGTCTATATAAGGTCTCACATTTGACAGTGCATGTCAGAGCAAAAACCAAGCCATGAGGTTGAAGGAATTTTCTGTAGAGCTCCGAGACAGGATTGTGTCGAGGCACAGATCTGGGGAAGGGTACCAAAACTTTTCTGCAGAATTGAAGGTGCCCAAGAACACAGAACCACGAAGACTATTCCTAGAGCTGGCCGCCCGGCCAAACTAAGCAATCGGGGGAGAAGGGCCTTGGTCAGGGAGGTGACCAAAACCCGATGGTCACTCTGACAGAGCTCCAGAGTTCCTCTGTGGAGATGGGAGAACCTTCCAGAAGGACATCTCTGCAGAACTCCACCAATCAGGCCTTTATAGTAGAGTGGCCAGAAGGAAGCCATTCCTCAATAATATATGCCATTTAGCAGACGCTTTTATCCAAAGCGACTTACAGTCATGTGTGCATACATTCTACGTATGGGTGGTCCCGGGAATCGAACCCACTACCCTGGCGTTACAAGCGCCATGCTCTACCAACTGAGCTACAGAAGGACAGAAGGCACCTAAAGGACTCCTAAAGGACTCGCAGACCATGAGAAACAAGATTCTCTGGTCTGATGATACCAAGATTGAACTCTTTGGGCTGAATGCCAAGGGGAAACCTGGCACCTTCCCTATGGTGAAGCATGGTGTTGGCAGCATCATGCTGTGGGGATGTTTTTCAGCGACAGGGACTGGGAGACTAGTCAGGATCGAGGGAAAGACGAACGGAGCAAAGTACAGAGAGATCCTTGAAGAAATCCAGCTCCAGAGCACTCAGGACCTCAGACTGGGGCGAAGGTTCACCTCCCAACAGGACAACGACCCTAAAGAGACAGCCAAGAAGTCTTTGAATGTCTTTGAGTGGCCCAGCCAGAGCCCAGACTTGAACCCGATCGAACATCTCTGGAGAGACCTGAAAATAGCTGTGCAGCAACATTCCCCATCCAACCTGACGGAGCTTGAGAGGATCTGTAGAGAAGAATGAGAGAAACTCCCCAAATACAGGTGTGCCAAGCTTGTTGCGTCATACTTAAGATGAGGCAAGACTGTAATCACTGCCAAAGGTGCTTCAACAAAGTATTGAGTAAAGGGTCTGAATACTTATGTAAATGTGATATATATTTTTTAAATTTGCAAAAAATTCTAAAAACTTGGAGGTTAGTGTGTGTAGATGTAAAAAAAAAAGATCAATTTTAGAAAAAGGCTATAACCTAACAAAATGTGTCAAGGGGTCTGAATACTTTCCGAATGCATTGTACTACACAGATGGAAAAGGGATGTGTTGGATTGTGCTGCTGTATTGTCAGGCATTAAGTGTTATTTTAATGTTTAAGCTGTTTAGATTGTATTGTAGAGGATAAGAGAGTTTAGAGTAGAGAATGAAGTGAGGTTTAGGTTGGAGAAAGGCTAAGGATGTGTTCCAAATAGCACCCCATTCCCTATTTATCGTGCACTACATATAGTGCCCTACATAGGTAATAGGGTGCCATTTGGGACACAGACCTAAGTGAGGCGTTTACCTGGTGTCTGAAGAGCTGGAGGGTCTCTTCTCTTCTGGCTGTCCTCTCCTTCACCTCTCCAAGGTTTCCAAGGTAACTGGGACAGTGCAAAGCCCCTCTGACAGCTGAAGACAAAAGAGGCTTCCACTTTATTTACCTAATTCAGCTGTAGGAGGATATGGTGGGGCTTTATCTGACAAAAAGACATGTCACACCTCAACAAAAGACACCTTAAGCAAAAATGGGTATGGTAGACAAAAAAAGAAGCAAACCATTGACAAACCACAGGCCCGCTAAATTCGCTACAGGGCCTCCTGGCCAGATCCCGCTGCGGTGTCAAAACCGGAATTACGCCTCATTAAGAGATATCGTTTTCTTAGGTTGTTGTTGTGTCAGTTATGAGAAAAAGACCATTCGGTTTTTTTCCTTCTGCTTTTTATCAGTCGCTGTTTCTTCCAGACTTCCAAGCTGCTGCTGCAATCAGACCCTGTAACATACAGGAGTGCTGGGGGAAAGAGGGAACTGTTTCTAGAGACCAGTATTACAGTTAGAGTTTCATTTCATTCCTGTTTCACAATCATCTGTGTGACTGAGATGGGGATGGGGCTGAGATGGCCATAGTTTGGATGAGTTGGGGTTGGGTTTAGGGGAGAGGGGTTGGGGATGGGCCTAAGATGGCCAGGGTTTGGAAGCTCTCTGCTGGGCTAACAGAGGGCTGTGCAGATGGGATCTTGGACCAGTGACTGCCCCAAGGAGAGGGAAGGGTGAGGGGGAGAGGGAGTAAGATTTTTAGGGGAGAGGGGGAGAGGGAGGCAGGGAAGTGTGGGAGAGAGGGAAATAGAGGGAGAGAGGGGATAGATGGAGGCAGGGAAATCTGGCAGTGAGGAACTAGAGGGAGAGAGGGGATAGATGGAGGCAGGGAAGAGTGGGAGTGAGGAACTAGAGGGAGAGAGGGGGATAGATGGAGGCAGGGAAGAGTGGGAGTGAGGAACTAGAGGGAGAGAGGGGATAGATGGAGGCAGGGAAGAGTGGGAGTGAGGAACTAGAGGGAGAGAGGGGATAGATGGAGGCAGGGAAGAGTGGGAGTGAGGAACTAGAGGGAGAGAGGGGGATAGATGGAGGCAGGGAAGAGTGGGAGTGAGGAACTAGAGGGAGAGAGGGGGATAGATGGAGGCAGGGAAGAGTGGGAGTGAGGAACGAGAGGGAGAGAGGGGGATAGATGGAGGCAGGGAAGAGTGGGAGTGAGGAACTAGAGGGAGAGAGGGGGATAGATGGAGGCAGGGAAGAGTGGGAGTGAGGAACTAGAGGGAGAGAGGGGGATAGATGGAGGCAGGGAAGAGTGGGAGTGAGGAACTAGAGGGAGAGAGGGGGATAGATGGAGGCAGGGAAGAGTGGGAGTGAGGAACTAGAGGGAGAGAGGGGGATAGATGGAGGCAGGGAAGAGTGGGAGTGAGGAACTAGAGGGAGAGGGGGATAGATGGAGGCAGGGAAGAGTGGGAGTGAGGAACTAGAGGGAGAGAGGGGGATAGATGGAGGCAGGGAAGAGTGGGAGTGAGGAACTAGAGGGAGAGAGGGGGATAGATGGAGGCAGGGAAGAGTGGGAGTGAGGAACTAGAGGGAGAGAGGGGATAGATGGAGGCAGGGAAGAGTGGGAGTGAGGAACTAGAGGGAGAGAGGGGATAGATGGAGGCAGGGAAGAGTGGGAGTGAGGAACTAGAGGGAGAGAGGGGGATAGATGGAGGCAGGGAAGAGTGGGAGTGAGGAACTAGAGGGAGAGAGGGGGATAGATGGAGGCAGGGAAGAGTGGGAGTGAGGAACTAGAGGGAGAGAGGGGGATAGATGGAGGCAGGGAAGAGTGGGAGTGAGGAACTAGAGGGAGAGAGGGGGATAGATGGAGGCAGGGAAGAGTGGGAGTGAGGAACTAGAGGGAGAGAGGGGGATAGATGGAGGCAGGGAAGAGTGGGAGTGAGGAACTAGAGGGAGAGAGGGGGATAGATGGAGGCAGGGAAGAGTGGGAGTGAGGAACTAGAGGGAGAGAGGGGGATAGATGGAGGCAGGGAAGAGTGGGAGTGAGGAACTAGAGGGAGAGAGGGGGATAGATGGAGGCAGGGAAGAGTGGGAGTGAGGAACTACAGGGAGAGAGGGGGATAGATGGAGGCAGGGAAGAGTGGGAGTGAGGAACTAGAGGGAGAGAGGGGGATAGATGGAGGCAGGGAAGAGTGGGAGTGAGGAACTAGAGGGAGAGAGGGGGATAGATGGAGGCAGGGAAGAGTGGGAGTGAGGAACTAGAGGGAGAGAGGGGGATAGATGGAGGCAGGGATGAGTGGGAGTGAGGAACTAGAGGGAGAGAGGGGGATAGATGGAGGCAGGGAAGAGTGGGAGTGAGGAACTAGAGGGAGAGAGGGGGATAGATGGAGGCAGGGAAGAGTGGGAGTGAGGAACTAGAGGGCGAGAGATGGGGGATAGATGGAGGCAGGAAGAGTGGTAGTGAGGAACTAGAGGGAGAGAGGGGGATAGATGGAGGCAGGGAAGAGTGGGAGTGAGGAACTAGAGGGAGAGAGGGGGATAGATGGAGGCAGGGGAGAGTGGGAGTGAGGAACTAGAGGGAGAGAGGGGATAGATGTAGGCAGGGAAGAGTGGGAGTGAGGAACTAGAGGGAGAGAGGGGGATAGATGGAGGCAGGGAAGAGTGGGAGTGAGGAACTAGAGGGAGAGAGGGGATAGATGGAGGCAGGGAAGAGTGGGAGTGAGGAACTAGAGGGAAAGAGGGGGATAGATGGAGGCAGGGAAGAGTGGGAGTGAGGAACTAGAGGGAAAGAGGGGATAGATGGAGGCAGGGAAGAGTGGGAGTGAGGAACTAGAGGGAGAGAGGGGATAGATGGAGGCAGGGAAGAGTGGGAGTGAGGAACTAGAGGGAAAGAGGGGGATAGATGGAGGCAGGGAAGAGTGGGAGTGAGGAACTAGAGGGAGAGAGGGGATAGATGGAGGCAGGGAAGAGTGGGAGTGAGGAACTAGAGGGAGAGAGGGGATAGATGGAGGCAGGGAAGAGTGGGAGTGAGGAACTAGAGGGAGAGAGGGGGATAGATGGAGGCAGGGAAGAGTGGGAGTGAGGAACTAGAGGGAGAGAGGGGATAGATGGAGGCAGGGAAGAGTGGGAGTGAGGAACTAGAGGGAGAGAGGGGATAGATGGAGGCAGGGGAGAGTGGGAGTGAGGAACTAGAGGGAGAGAGGGGATAGATGGAGGCAGGGAAGAGTGGGAGTGAGGAACTAGAGGGAGAGAGGGGATAGATGGAGGCAGGGAAGAGTGGGAGTGAGGAACTAGAGGGAGAGAGGGGATAGATGGAGGCAGGGAAGAGTGGGAGTGAGGAACTAGAGGGAAAGAGAGGGGATATATGGAGGCAGGGAAGAGTGGGAGTGAGGAACTAGAGGGAAAGAGGGGGATATATGGAGGCAGGGAAGAGTGGGAGTGAGGAACTAGAGGGAGAGAGGGGATAGATGTAGGCAGGGAAGAGTGGGAGTGAGGAACTAGAGGGAAAGAGGGGGATAGATGGAGGCAGGGAAGAGTGGGAGTGAGGAACTAGAGGGAGAGAGGGGATAGATGGAGGCAGGGAAGAGTGGGAGTGAGGAACTAGAGGGAGAGAGGGGATAGATGGAGGCAGGGAAGAGTGGGAGTGAGGAACTAGAGGGAGAGAGGGGATAGATGGAGGCAGGGAAGAGTGGGAGTGAGGAACTAGAGGGAGAGAGGGGATAGATGGAGGCAAGGAAATGTGGGAGTGAGGAACTAGAGGGAGAGAGGGGATAGATGGAGGCAGGGAAGAGTGGGAGTAGAGGGAGAGGGGGATAGATGGAGGCAGGGAAGAGTGGGAGTAAGGAACTAGAGGGAGAGAGAGGGGGATAGATGGAGGCAGGGAAGAGTGGGAGTGAGGAACTAGAGGGAGAGAGGGGATAGATGGAGGCAGGGAAGAGTGGGAGTGAGGAACTAGAGGGGAGAGGGGATAGATGGAGGCAGGGAAGTGTGGGAGTGAGGAACTAGAGGGAGATAGGGGATAGATGGAGGCAGGGAAGAGTGGGAGTGAGGAACTAGAGGGAGAGAGGGGATAGATGGAGGCAGGGAAATGTGGGAGTGAGGAACTAGAGGGAGAGAGGGGATAGATGGAGGCAGGGAAGAGTGGGAGTGAGGAACTAGAGGGAGAGAGGGGATAGATGGAGGCAGGGAAATGTGGGAGTGAGGAACTAGAGGGAGAGAGGGGATAGATGGAGGCAAGGAAATGTGGGAGTGAGGAACTAGAGGGAGAGAGGGGATAGATGGAGGCAGGGAAGAGTGGGAGTGAGGAACTAGAGGGAGAGAGGGGATAGATGGAGGCAAGGAAATGTGGGAGTGAGGAACTAGAGGGAGAGAGGGGATAGATGGAGGCAGGGAAGAGTGGGAGTGAGGAACTAGAGGGAGAGGGGATAGATGGAGGCAGGGAAGACTGGGAGTGAGGAACTAGAGGGAGAGAGGGGATAGATGGAGGCAGGGAAGAGTGGGAGTGAGGAACTAGAGGGAGAGAGGGGATAGATGGAGGCAGGGAAATGTGGGAGTGAGGAACTAGAGGGAGAGAGGGGATAGATGGAGGCAGGGAAGAGTGGGAGTGAGGAACTAGAGGGAGAGAGGGGATAGATGGAGGCAGGGAGAGTGGGAGTGAGGAACTAGAGGGAGAGAGGGGATAGATGGAGGCAGGGAAAGTGTGGGAGTGAGGAACTAGAGGGAGATAGGGGATAGATGGAGGCAGGGAAGAGTGGGAGTGAGGAACTAGAGGGAGAGAGGGGATAGATGGAGGCAGGGAAATGTGGGAGTGAGGAACTAGAGGGAGAGAGGGGATAGATGGAGGCAGGGAAGAGTGGGAGTGAGGAACTAGAGGGAGAGAGGGGATAGATGGAGGCAAGGAAATGTGGGAGTGAGGAACTAGAGGGAGAGAGGGGATAGATGGAGGCAAGGAAATGTGGGAGTGAGGAACTAGAGGGAGAGAGGGGATAGATGGAGGCAGGGAAGAGTGGGAGTGAGGAACTAGAGGGAGAGAGGGGATAGATGGAGGCAAGGAAATGTGGGAGTGAGGAACTAGAGGGAGAGAGGGGATAGATGGAGGCAGGGAAGAGTGGGAGTGAGGAACTAGAGGGAGAGAGGGGATAGATGGAGGCAGGGAAGAGTGGGAGTGAGGAACTAGAGGGAGAGAGGGGGATAGATGGAGGCAGGGAAGAGTGGGAGTGAGGAACTAGAGGGAGAGAGGGGATAGATGGAGGCAGGGAAATGTGGGAGTGAGGAACTAGAGGGAGAGAGGGGATAGATGGAGGCAGGGAAGAGTGGGAGTGAGGAACTAGAGGGAGAGAGGGGATAGATGGAGGCAGGGAAGAGTGGGAGTGAGGAACTAGAGGGAGAGAGGGGATAGATGGAGGCAGGGAAGAGTGGGAGTGAGGAACTAGAGGGAGAGAGGGGATAGATGGAGGCAGGGAAGAGTGGGAGTGAGGAACTAGAGGGAGAGAGGGGATAGATGGAGGCAGGGAAGAGTGGGAGTGAGGAACTAGAGGGAGAGAGGGGATAGATGGAGGCAGGGAAATGTGGGAGTGAGGAACTAGAGGGAGAGAGGGGATAGATGGAGGCAGGGAAGAGTGGGAGTGAGGAACTAGAGGGAGAGAGGGGGATAGATGGAGGCAGGGAAGAGTGGGAGTGAGGAACTAGAGGGAGAGAGGGGATAGATGGAGGCAGGGAAGAGTGGGAGTGAGGAACTAGAGGGAGAGAGGGGATAGATGGATGCAGGGAAGAGTGGGAGTGAGGAACTAGAGGGCGAGAGGGGATAGATGGAGGCAGGGAAATGTGGGAGTGGGAAATAGAGGGAGAGAGGGGATAGATGGAGGCAGGGAAGAGTGGGAGTGAGGAACTAGAGGGAGAGAGGGGATAGATGGAGGCAGGGGAGAGTGGGAGTGAGGAACTAGAGGGAGAGAGGGGATAGATGGAGGCAGGGAAGAGTGGGAGTGAGGAACTAGAGGGAGAGAGGGGATAGATGGAGGCAGGGAAGAGTGGGAGTGAGGAACTAGAGGGAGAGAGGGGGATAGATGGAGGCAGGGAAGAGAGGGGAGTGAGGAACTAGAGGGAGAGAGGGGGATAGATGGAGGCAGGAAGAGTGGGAGTGAGGAACTAGAGGGAGAGAGGGGATAGATGGAGGCAGGGAAGAGTGGGAGTGAGGAACTAGAGGGAGAGAGGGGGATAGATGGAGGCAGGGGAGAGTGGGAGGAGGAACTAGAGGGAGAGAGGGGATAGATGTAGGCAGGGAAGAGTGGGAGTGAGGAACTAGAGGGAGAGAGGGGGATAGATGGAGGCAGGGAAGAGTGGGAGTGAGGAACTAGAGGGAGAGAGGGGATAGATGGAGGCAGGGAAGAGTGGGAGTGAGGAACTAGAGGGAAAGAGGGGGATAGATGGAGGCAGGGAAGAGTGGGAGTGAGGAACTAGAGGGAGAGAGGGGGATAGATGGAGGCAGGGAAGAGTGGGAGTGAGGAACTAGAGGGAGAGAGGGGATAGATGGAGGCAGGGAAGAGTGGGAGTGAGGAACTAGAGGGAAAGAGGGGGATAGATGGAGGCAGGGAAGAGTGGGAGTGAGGAACTAGAGGGAGAGAGGGGATAGATGGAGGCAGGGAAGAGTGGGAGTGAGGAACTAGAGGGAGAGAGGGGATAGATGGAGGCAGGGAAGAGTGGGAGTGAGGAACTAGAGGGGGAGAGAGGGGATAGATGGAGGCAGGGAAGAGTGGGAGTGAGGAACTAGAGGGAGAGAGGGGATAGATGGAGGCAGGGAAGAGTGGGAGTGAGGAACTAGAGGGAGAGAGGGGGATAGATGGAGGCAGGGGAGAGTGGGAGTGAGGAACTAGAGGGAGAGAGGGGATAGATGGAGGCAGGGAAGAGTGGGAGTGAGGAACTAGAGGGAGAGAGGGGGATAGATGGAGGCAGGGAAGAGTGGGAGTGAGGAACTAGAGGGAGAGAGGGGATAGATGGAGGCAGGGAAGAGTGGGAGTGAGGAACTAGAGGGAGAGAGGGGATAGATGGAGGCAGGGAAGAGTGGGAGTGAGGAACTAGAGGGAGAGAGGGGGATAGATGGAGGCAGGGAAGAGTGGGAGTGAGGAACTAGAGGGAGAGAGGGGATAGATGGAGGCAGGGAAGAGTGGGAGTGAGGAACTAGAGGGAAAGAGGGGGATAGATGGAGGCAGGGAAGAGTGGGAGTGAGGAACTAGAGGGAGAGAGGGGATAGATGGAGGCAGGGAAGAGTGGGAGTGAGGAACTAGAGGGAGAGAGGGGATAGATGGAGGCAGGGAAGAGTGGGAGTGAGGAACTAGAGGGAGAGAGGGGATAGATGGAGGCAGGGAAGAGTGGGAGTGAGGAACTAGAGGGAGAGAGGGGATAGATGGAGGCAGGGAAATGTGGGAGTGAGGAACTAGAGGGAGAGAGGGGATAGATGGAGGCAGGGAAGATGGGAGGAGGGGGATAGATGGAGGCAGGGAAGAGTGGGAGTAGAGGAACTAGAGGGAGAGAGGGGGATAGATGGAGGCAGGGAAGAGTGGGAGTGAGGAACTAGAGGGAGAGAGGGGATAGATGGAGGCAGGGAAGAGTGGGAGTGAGGAACTAGAGGGAGAGAGGGGATAGATGGAGGCAGGGAAGTGTGGGAGTGAGGAACTAGAGGGAGATAGGGGATAGATGGAGGCAGGGAAGAGTGGGAGTGAGGAACTAGAGGGAGAGAGGGGATAGATGGAGGCAGGGAAATGTGGGAGTGAGGAACTAGAGGGAGAGGGGATAGATGGAGGCAGGGAAGAGTGGGAGTGAGGAACTAGAGGGACAGAGGGGATAGATGGAGGCAAGGAAATGTGGGAGTGAGGAACTAGAGGGAGAGAGGGGATAGATGGAGGCAAGGAAATGTGGGAGTGAGGAACTAGAGGGAGAGAGGGGATAGATGGAGGCAGGGAAGAGTGGGAGTGAGGAACTAGAGGGAGAGAGGGGATAGATGGAGGCAAGGAAATGTGGGAGTGAGGAACTAGAGGGAGAGAGGGGATAGATGGAGGCAGGGAAGAGTGGGAGTGAGGGACTAGAGGGAGAGAGGGGATAGATGGAGGCAGGGAAGAGTGGGAGTGAGGAACTAGAGGGAGAGAGGGGGATAGATGGAGGCAGGGAAGAGTGGGAGTGAGGAACTAGAGGGAGAGAGGGGATAGATGGAGGCAGGGAAATGTGGGAGTGAGGAACTAGAGGGAGAGAGGGGGATAGATGGAGGCAGGGAAGAGTGGGAGTGAGGAACTAGAGGGAGAGAGGGGATAGATGGAGGCAGGGGAGAGTGGGAGTGAGGAACTAGAGGGAGAGAGGGGATAGATGGAGGCAGGGAAGAGTGGGAGTGAGGAACTAGAGGGAGAGAGGGGATAGATGGAGGCAGGGAAGAGTGGGAGTGAGGAACTAGAGGGAGAGAGGGGATAGATGGAGGCAGGGAAATGTGGGAGTGAGGAACTAGAGGGAGAGAGGGGATAGATGGAGGCAGGGAAGAGTGGGAGTGAGGAACTAGAGGGAGAGAGGGGATAGATGGAGGCAGGGAAATGTGGGAGTGAGGAACTAGAGGGAGAGAGGGGATAGATGGAGGCAGGGAAATGTGGGAGTGAGGAACTAGAGGGAGAGAGGGGATAGATGGAGGCAGGGAAGAGTGGGAGTGAGGAACTAGAGGGAGAGAGGGGATAGATGGAGGCAGGGAAATGTGGGAGTGAGGAACTAGAGGGAGAGAGGGGAGATGGAGGGGAAGATGGAGGAACTAGAGGGAAGGGGATAGATGGAGGCAGGGAAGTGAGGAACTAGAGGGAGAGAGGGGATAGATGGAGGCAGGGAAGAGTGGGAGTGAGGAACTAGAGGGAGAGAGGGGATAGATGGAGGAGTGGGAGTGAGGAACTAGAGGGAGAGAGGGGATAGATGGAGGCAGGGAAATGTGGGAGTGAGGAACTAGAGGGAGAGAGGGGATAGATGGAGGCAGGGAAGAGTGGGAGTGAGGAACTAGAGGGAGAGGGGATAGATGGAGGCAGGGAAATGGGAGTGAGGAACTAGAGGGAGAGAGGGATAGATGGAGGCAGGGAAGAGTGGGAGTGAGGAACTAGAGGGAGAGAGGGGATAGATGGAGGCAGGGAAGATGGGAGTGAGGAACTAGAGGGGGAGAGATGGGGGATAGATGGAGGCAGGGAAATGGAGGGAGTGGGAGGAACTAGAGGGAGAGAGGGGGATAGATGGAGGCAGGGAAATGTGGGAGTGAGGAACTAGAGGGAGAGAGGGGATAGATGGAGGCAGGGAAATGTGGGAGTGAGGAACTAGAGGGAGAGAGGGGATAGATGGAGGCAGGGAAATGTGGGAGTGAGGAACTAGAGGGAGAGAGGGGATAGATGGAGGCAGGGAAATGTGGGAGTGAGGAACTAGAGGGAGAGAGGGGATAGATGGAGGCAGGGAAATGTGGGAGTGAGGAACTAGAGGGAGAGAGGGGATAGATGGAGGCAGGGAAATGTGGGAGTGAGGAACTAGAGGGAGAGAGGGGATAGAAGGAGGCAGGGAAATGTGTGAGTGGGAAATAGAGGGAGAGGGGGATAGATGGAGGCAGGGAAATGTGGGAGAGAGGGAACTAGAGGAAGAGAGGGGGATAGGGGGAGGCCCGGTGTTTTACTTGGGCAGGAGCTCACAGAGGCTGAATACCGCCACCTCACATTTTCAACTGCTTGAGCTCCTGTTCCTCTTATAGAATATTAGCTCAAAAGTATTGTGGAGCTCCTGCACCTAAATATAAACAGTACCGACACCTGTTTCAGTCCAACTCAAGCACTGGGGATTGAAGCTGAGACAGAGGCAGTGGTTGTATGAGAGGTATATCTCTCAATTATACATCTGTTGCCAGTAAGGATGAATACAGATACAGATATTGGTTATGGTTAAGAATATTTATGATGCCAAGCACTTCTATGTTATTCTATCATATTTTCCTTTACGTGTTGTTGAGCAGACTGTCTCCTGCTGTCTAGTGCCTCTCTCTGACTGCATCCCAACCGACATAGTGTACTACCCTATAGGCACCTGGCCAAAATTAGTACGCTATGTAGATGATAGGGTGCCATTTGGGACGCAGTTTCAGTCTCTAACAAATCTCATCCCCCTACTACCCCATCACCCAACTCCCCCTCACACACCCACACCTCGCCAAAGCAAACTGCCACTACCTGTCTGTAGACTACACCGCCCTCTGGGTAGGATGTATACCGCTCGGCCCTCTGGGTAGGAAATGCTCCATAAGCAGCCTCCAGGCTCCCAGCATGTAACACTTCTTCAAAGCCAGCCACTCTCTGCCCTGTCTGCATGTGTGTGTGTGCGCGCGTGTGTGTGTGTGTATGTGTGTGTGGGGCCTCCCTGGCCTGTCTTAGTCCTGCTTGGCGGCTGTAGAAGTGTACTTGGCGTGCCATGTGATGCCAGACGGCTTGGCTCTGGGTGTGTGTCTGTGTGTGTGTTCGGGGTGCCAGCAGCTCCACATCTGACGACCGACCGACTGCCTTTTCTCTCCGTGCAAGTAATTCCCGCTGCCCATTTTTCCACACACTCAATACTGTCCAACAGCCATTACAATAGGGGTATTGTGATCGTCAGTCCAGCATTTTGAAGTGGGTAAGGTTTAGGGTTTCTGTCCCTTCTATGTTTCTCTAACAACACTCTCTCTCTCCCCTCCCTCTCTCTGTCTCTCTCTCTTTCTCTGTCTCCCCCTCGCTGTCTCCCCTTCTCTCTCTTTCTCTCTCTCTCTCTCTCTCTTTCTTTCTTTCTTTCTTTCTTTCTTTCTTTCTTTCTTTCTTTCTTTCTTTCTTTCTCTCTCTCTCTCTCTCTCTCTCTCTCTCTCTCTCTCTCTCTCTCTCTCTCTCTCGCTCTGTCTCTCTCACTCTGTCTCACTCTCTGTGTCTCTCTCTTTGTCTCTCTTTGTATCTCTCTCTCTCTTTGTCTCTCTCTCTCTGTCTCTCTCTCTCTGTCTCACTTTCTGTGTCTCTCTCTTTGTCTCTCTCTCTCTTTGTCTCTCTCTCTCTGTCTCTCTCTCTCTCTCTCTCTATGAAAATAATAGTTTTCCACCTCAATGAGAGAGACAGGTTAGCAGCCATCAATCTGGTAATGTAACAGGTCACATCTATAAGGGGAAACAGGTCACATCTATAGAGGGAAACAAGTCACATCTATAGGGGGAAACAGGTCACATCTATAGGGGGAAACAGGTCACATCTATAGAGGGAAACAGGTCACATCTATAGGGGGAAACAGGTCACATCTATAGAGGGAAACAAGTCACATCTATAGAGGGAAACAAGTCACATCTATAGGGGGAAACAGGTCACATCTATAGAGGGAAACAAGTCACATCTATAGAGGGAAACAAGTCACATCTATAGGGGGAAACAGGTCACATCTATAGAGGGAAACAGGTCACATCTATAGGGGGAAACAAGTCACATCTATAGGGGGAAACAGGTCACATCTATAGAGGGAAACAAGTCACATCTATAGGGGGAAACAGGTCACATCTATAGAGGGAAACAAGTCACATCTATAGGGGGAAACAGGTCACATCTATAGGGGGAAACAGGTCACATCTATAGGGGGAAACAGGTCACATCTATGGGGGAAACAGGTCACATCTATAGGGGTAAACAGGTCACATCTATAGGGGGAAACGGGTCACATCTATAGGGGGAAACAGGTCACATCTTTAGGGGGAAACAGGTCACATCTATAGGGGGAAACTGGTCACATCTATAAGGGGAAACAGGTCACATCTATAAGGGGAAATGGGTCACATCTATAAGGGGAAACAGGTCACATCTATAGGGGGAAACAGGTCACATCTATAAGGGGAAACAGGTCACATCTATAGGGGGAAACGGGTCACATCTATAAGGGGAAACAGGTCACATCTATAAGGGGAAACAGGTGACATCTATAGGGGGAAACAGGTAACATCTATAGGGGGAAATAGGTCACATCTATAGGGGGAAACAGGTCACATCTATAGGGGGAAACAGGTCGTCTCACGGAGGGGAAATAGGGAATGACATGTGGAATACTATGTTACAAACCAAAAACTGCATTATGGTCTCTTTATGAGGTGACATTAATTCAATTTATTTTCCCCTATAAGCATCATGCCCTTATTGGTACCTGCTGTGTCTGTGACAGATTTCAGCCTATTCCCTATTTAGTGCACTAGTTTTGACCAGAGTCCATAGGGTGTATTGGGATGCACAGTGTGTCGTCTTTATAAGGTAGTTGGTGATTGGAGAGAATGAAACATACAGTGATTGACTATATATACAATAGGTCCCTTTATGTACAGTCCACAGCATGCTGCTTTGTAATAATGAGGATTGTAATAATGAATTGGATTTATATCACGATTTTCCACCAGGTGCTTAAAGTGCTTTACATTATAAGATAGAAACACACATCATACATGTGTTCTTACCCTACGAGTGTGTTACAAGTCTCAGATGCTTATTTAATCCCCTTGTGTTCCATAATGGAACATTACCAGTCAGGATAGAGCTTTGCCCCAGCAGGGGGAAGGAACACATGTAAGCTCCCACTCCTGAGGACACACACACACACACACACACGCACCTACACACACACACACACGCACGCCACACACACACACACACACTACACACACACACACACACACACACACACACACACACACACACACACACACACACACACACACACACACACACACACACACACACACACACACACACACACACACACACACACACACGCCTACACACACACACACACACACACACACACACACACACACTCACACACACACACACACACACACACACACACACACACACACACACACACACACACACACACACACACACACACACACACACACACACACACGCATGCCACACACACACACACACACACACACACACACACACACACACACACACACACACACACACACACACACACACACACACACACACACACAAACACACACTGTAGGGGCTGGTTGAAAGGGCTGCAGAATGGGAGCCACACAGCCACAATGTATTCCTCTGCAGCCGGAAGACTCTTCTGTGACCATGGTCTATTCACATGACTCTCTCTCAGACAGGACATGAGCCTGGGCAGTGGGGGGCAGCTCCACTCTATACTGGAGACTTCATAGAAGTAGAAAGAGCTCTTTCAGTTTTGGCAGCTGCAGAATTGATACATTTGATCATGATTCCCTTTCCCTTAATGAGTTTTATAGAGGGAGGTAAGAGTGGATAGGTGCTTGTTAGCCCTTTGAGTCTTGAGTACATCATTAATCTGGACTAAGGTCTGTGTCCCCAATAGCACCCTATTCCCTATTTTTTTACCTTTATTTAACCAGGCAAGTCAGTTAAGAACATATTCTTATTTTCAATGACTTATTTTCTGTCTGTCTGTCTGTCTGTCTGTCTGTCTGTCTGTCTGTCTGTCTGTCTGTCTGTCTGTCTCTAGTCTTTGAATTACTATGCTCTACCTTGTTCTTGTAGAAATCATCAAGCCTCATTTGGTAAAGTCAATTGAGGTTTGGTTTACGTCTTTCATTTGTATTAGCTAGATTTATAACTGGAGAGGCTTCTCTGTTGTGTCTCTCCTGTCTCCCCTCTCTCTCTCTCTCTCTCTCTCTCTCTCTCTCTCTCTCTCTCTCTCTCTCTCTCTCTCTCTCTCTCTCTCTCTCTCTCTCTCTCTCTGTCTCTCTCTCTCTCCTCCCTCTCTCTCTCTGTCTCCCCTCTCTCTCTCTCTCTCTCTCTCTCTCTCTCTCTCTCTCTCTCTCTCTCTCTCTCTCTCTCTCTCTCTCTCTCTCTCTCTCTCTCTCTCTCTCTCTCTCCTCTCCTGTCTTCTCCCTCTTTCTCTCTCTCTCTCTCTCTCTCCCCTCTCTCTCCTCTCTCCTCTCTCTCGCTCCCTCCCTCTCTGTCTCTCCTGTCTTCTCCCTCTTTCTCTCTCTCTCCCCCTCTCTCTCTCTCTCTCTCTCTCTCTCTCTCTCTCTCTCTCTCTCTCTCTCTCTCTCTCTCTCTCTCTCTCTCTCTCTCTCTCTCTCTCTCTCTCTCTCTCTCTCTCTGTCTCAGCCCTCTGTGTGTTTTTGGGAGGTTAGGGTTGGGGTTTTGGGGGGTTGGTATGCCTCCAGTGGTAAGACGAGAGGGGGTCCCCTGGCAGCGCGAGAGGAAATGAAGCCCAACGAGGGCTGGCCACTGGCACAGTTGGCGGAGGTGACACAGGCAGGGGGGTTTCCTCGTCTGTCTCTCCTCCTGTTTTACTCCATCTCTTCCTCCATCTATCCCTCCACCCCACTCTCTCCATTCTCATTCTCTCCATTGCCTGCCTCCCGCCCTCCTTGTCTTTTTCACTTCCTGCCTCCCTGCCTCCCTCTGTCCCTCCATCCCTCCCTCCATCCCAGCCTTTATCTGATCTCACTTCAGACCTCATTAACTGGGTATGAAGCCAGGCTAGAGCAACCCCATGGTAACCTGAGAAGGCCACTGATCGCTGGCATTTTGTCTGTTGGATTGTCAATGAGCTGAGAGTCAACTTGTCCATTTATCAGTTTCCTCTGCAGCCAGAAAGGGTTCCTGTCGGAACCGTGCTTTGGCAACCGTCCGAGTCGGAGTGAACTCACAGGCCTCCCCTCTCACTCGACCTGGCCTTGAAAAGACATCACTGATACTGGCTGGCCTGCCATGTCTCATCCCTTGGATCTCATTGGTGTGGTTTGATAGACAAAGCTCACAGTGATTCTGAATAGGAAACGTAATAGCTAGCCTTACATCTGTCTGCCTTGTTGCACAGAGGATTTTCCAATTAGTGTTTTTGGTTCAGGATGATTAGAAATGTCACTCATTCCACTAACTTGGAAAAGAGGAGGAAAGGAGAGGAGAGGAAAGGAGAGGAGATGATAGTCTCAGTGAACTCCATGCTTGCCAACAGAAAAACACACCATCTGTGAGAGGGACAACTATACTGTTGAGATCCGTTCATCTGAGCTCCACTGCACTGAGCCACTATAGGGGCGCTGATACACTGATATTTCAAAGTGTGTTCCTCAGTATTAGTGTTTCCCCCAAAGCCACAGATGTAATGCAGTTAGGTATAGTGTCACAGTGGGCTGTGGACTGTAACCTGATGGTTGGATCAGGACCACAGAGCCAGGACCAGACCTGATGGTTGAACCAGACTGTAGTGTTAAGTGCCAGCCAGGCAATAAATGGTTCATTAGGTTCAGCCCTCCTACCATATGGTCCCTGAAGGCTCAGATCAATCACTTCATCTCAGTTTTTCACATCTGATTTGATTCGGTAGAAGCTTCTTGTTTTCTCGGCAATCTGCAGATGCTTCTATTCAAAGCAATGTCTCTGTTTCTAAGTACTTGAGTTGGTGCTTCAACTCCTTTTGAACTCCTCCTCAAACCCACAGATTCTGTTTTCAATGTCTCGGTCACAGTTCTTTAGCTGGGACAAAAGACCTGCCTCTCCCAGCTGGATTTAGTCTCCAGCTAACATTTACATTTCCCTCCGTGACAAGAGTCACTGACTCAAAGCAACAAGAGGGTAGAACACAAGTCCCTTCACTGTAATGGGAGTAGGGTGCCATTTGGGATGTATGGAAGCAGGCGTTTACACTTCCAGCCTGCCTGGCTCACTCTGCTGCACAGGCAAAAACAGAAGTCTGGCTGCACCTGGAGTTTAGCAAACCAAAGCAGCCTTGTCCAATGCAATGAATTGGAGGCTTTGAATAAGACACCTGGACAATCTGTCATTTCCCCCAGTCCTCCTGTCACTCTCTCTCCTCTTCTTTCTCTTCACTCTGTACTAGAATGGGTTTATGTTTTACTTCTATTCTATTGTCCCCAGGATACAACCTGTGGGCTAACTGTATTGTCTACTGTAAGATTTACTTACCAAAAAACAGTGAAATTACCAGTTTTAGGCAGGTATTTTTATACATGAACCGTGTAATCAATTTTGTCGGGGACAATCTAAATCTGTAGTTGTCTGTTTTAATGTCAGTGTTCTCTAGGCTCCCTTTGAGGCTGGTTTGAGGCTGGGTTAGACCCAGGCTAGCTGACACACACACACACACACGCACGCACGCACGCACGCACGCACGCACGCACGCACGCACGCACGCACGCACACACACACACACACACACACACACACACACACACACACACACACACACACACACACACACACACACACACACACACACACACACACACACACACACAGGCTAGCTGACTCTGTTTTTTGCTCCCCTTTCCCCTGGTAACTACTGTGCTGCTCTGCGGTGACTGGCTGTGTGGTTTGACATAGTATTTACAGGGAAAGGACTAAATTGCAGGAAACTGGGATGTACTACTTAATGTGTTCCCAAATGTAATACTTCCTCGAGCACTTGACTCCTGGGCCGAGCGGAGCGGTGTGGAGTGGGGGCATTGGCACGAATATAAACAGTGATGCACATCTGGACTGTGTGTGTGTGTGTGTGTGTGCATATGAGTGAATGTGTCTGTGTGCATGCGTGCATGTGTGTGTCGGTGTGTGTGTGTGTGTTCAGGTTCCAGTTCCGCTAGAGACAGATGAGTGTGTTTTATGGTGCTCAGACGTCCATCAGGCTTATTCAGTCTGGCCAACGCAACAGGAAGAGGAAAAGGTTGTGGTAAAATGTTTCATGTTCTATGGTTGTGAACAGAAGCAATAGATGCTAGACTATATTGTTCATTAGTGGCTAACTGCCACACAGAGAGAGAGAGAGAGAGAACACAGAGAGGGAAAATAAGTATGTGGACACTTAGAGTTGTTGTTTTCTATTCCTTGTGTTGGACTTGCAGACTATGTGCAGTTTGATGCTATATCATCTACATACACAGTACCATTCACTATATGGTCCTTGGGAAGTCAAGCTTGGTCTTTACCAGTTTTACACTGGTGGTCAAGTATACAGGTCTTTGCAGTGACTACCAGTTTACAGTGTTGGATGTTGGATCCAGTCTGACTCTGATTTTAGGCTGAGCCTTGTGAGGGCCAGAAACTTGAAACTCCCAAAGTCATATCCAACCGTTATAAGCTACTTATTTAAAGCAGTAGTCGTTTGTGGTTACCTAGATGATCATTTCAGCACCGTTTTGATTGGGACAGCGCTGCTGCTCTGCTTTGGGACTCGTTTTGATAAATCAATCAATGTCAGATTTGAGGTTTTGACTGAATCTCCTGTGGCTACCATGAGGAAATGTTATCTCAGTTGAGGTGAGTTCTAATTATCATCTTTATTCCAGTTTGCTGTTATATTAGCTAATCAGAACATTTGGGGGATGTTGCTCTTCACTGGCGTAGTAGCATGTCCTACTCCCGAACCAAAAGCCTGTAACTTGTGGAACAATTGCTTAACACTACGGGCTACTTACTGTATGTTTAAGCGTAAACTCCATTGGACCAGTTAGGTTCACTACTGGAGCAGGAGGGAGAAATGAAAACCACACAACTGAATCATTTAGGAAAAGAATGCCGGCTTGTATTTTGTAGATAAAAATAATTACAAAAATTGAATCACCTTGAGTAAATATTGATATGTGAAATTTGTACAATGAGCTCAATATGAATTAAATACATCAATAGTACAATAGACTTAGATATCGGCCATATATCCTGCCTATAGTTTACTAGGGTTCACCCGACTCTATCTTAATCTGAGGGTCTCTCAGATTTCAATGTTCTAAAAGTTCAATAGCAATACAATAAACATGAATCCACAGAAAACACAAATTCACAAATACTGAAATAAACCACTATGAGATGGAATCAAATGTGAGTGACTGTGCCGATCAATAAACACTGTGAGGTGTTTTAGTGCAGAATGTGCTTATAACAATCCCACTGCAATGTATAATGCAATGATGTCTTGCAAGAATAATCCTACCACACCTTAGTATGGCAGTGCAAATTCAGTGTTCTCCAAGGAAAATAAATCTTCGCATGCAAATCTTCTTATTGATGTCCTGGGTTCGGGCGGATCGCCATCCTTGGTGGGAGCTGAATCCGTACTCAAAAAACCTGACCTGTTTTACAAACAGGGTCACACAATATATATACCATGAATACCTTCTCGTATAACCATTAATGTAGTGCTTATCTTTAATAAATAAAATAAAACTCAGTCAAAATGCTTTACACTTTAACTACAGCACTAGGCTCACGTGTACTGAACAATAGACTAGACCGGGCAAATGAAAAGCATTGTCCAGTCTAGTTACTCAGTCCACGTGAGCCTGGTGCTGTAGTTGTGTAAAGTCCTTTGCATTGTCCAGGCTAGTTACTCAGTCCACGTGATCCTGGTGCTGTGGTTAAAGTGTACTAGTACTCACATCTACATGTCATTTCTTATAAAGTCGTCTAAAACATAAGTGTACCAAAATGGATTATGATACTAGTTAATCACATTTGATAAAAGTATGAAAACTAAAATAGTTTTCCAATAGCATGATCACTAACGTTTGCTATTTAAATTGATCGATAACTGAGTTAGGCTAAATGTTAACGGCTTGTGCGTATGCTTGGTTCAGTATGAACAAGCAACAAAATACTAGCAATAGCTTAGCTAGCCTAATTGCTAGCAGCTAGTTTTCCATATGAAAACTCCAAATCCTGGCGTCAATCTTTCCCTCAATCCCCTCACAGCACGTTCATACAGATAAATGAGTGTTAATATCCAGTTCTCTCTATTTAGTTCAGTTTTATACAACTTCTCAACGATTTGAAACGTAGTTTTTCTTCCATGGAATGGCGGTAGCTCTTCACGTTCTGTTCTAGCTCTTTTTTTTCAGCATGTTGGCGACAACTGGTGTAGAACATGAGGTTAGGAGAGGGACTAAGAGAATATTGAGTTTTGATTGGCTCAAAATAAACTGCTCGTCATGCAGCTTCTGACAGCTGATATTTGATAGCTGTCAACTTAAACATATCAATAGCAATATAGTATAATATGATTGGTTACTGGAATCTCACTTGTAACGAAAAGTACTCAACATACGTTGACCTGCGTTACACCTGTCTGATAATCAATCATATTGATTTTGTTTCACTGAATCTCTGTGTGTATATGTGGTTAATTGATCTGATACTGAGATGAACTTCCTGTAGTTTTCTTGTGGATCATCATTCTCCCGAGTGCTCTTCAGCCTTCAATCATCAGAAAAAGTTGTTTTATCATGGCCACTCATTTCTCTGGCTCAGCCAATATTGGAATCCTGGCGCTTCTAGTATTTGCAGCTGCTGCGGAGAGCCGTGATAGGCTGAAAGGGTTTTCTTAACACAGCACAGCAAGCTCGAAACCCTCCAGGTCCAAATTAATTCACAGAATTTGGGGTAGAGTTTTAGTCTGCCCTGCTGCAGTGTCTGCAGAAGGGTGTGAACCAAGGCTGTTAAAGAGAAAAGAAGAAAGGAGAAGAGAAGAGAGAAAGAAACCAGAGAGGTGTTCCCAGAGGGACAGCTAGCTGCTGGCAGCCGGGACAAAATCTCAGAGTCAGCGGCTGGATCCAGCTGTGGAACCTTCCCCCTCCGTCTGCTCTGTTTCTCCTCCGTCTCTCCTCTGTTTCTCCTCTCCTCTGTGTGGGGTGAATGAATGGAGAGAGGGAGGAAGGAAAGGAGGAAGGGAATGATCCCCTTTATTCTTCTCTCCCCCGCCCTATCCCTCCAACCCCCTTCTCTGCTCTCTTCCTTTTCCTTTCCGCTGAGCTTTCCTTCTTATCTCTTCCACATTTCCTTTTCCCACACCGTATAGTGTCCCCTTCACCCCTCCTTCCTGAGATCGTATTACAGGGTTTCACTTCAGAAGTGTATCTCCAGGGTGGTGAGCTGGGGAGGGAGCAGGTGAGAGGGCCATCTGCTGGCCCAGGATAGTGAGCCCTGGCTGGGGGAGAGGTCAGCACATCTCCCATGGGCCCCAGCCAGCCCTGAAGGTGAATTAACCTATTAAGAGTCGTGGAGTTGAGGATGGGGTGTAAATGACCACAAAGTGAGGTCAGACTGCAGGTGTGAATATCAGGAAACTTTCTCACAGTGTCGTGTTCTGGCTTTACAGACGGAGACTCTTGTGTTTGACCGTAATGAAAATATAGGATTGGTTCACTGTGCTCACTGTCGTCGTAGTCCTCCACCTCCTCCTCACCCCCATGCCCCCTTCCTGCTCTTCCTGCTCATCCTCCTCCTCCTCTGAGAGGATGGGACAAGGAGAGACTGGCATGGCTAAGGACTGCATGCCAAGCCTTCTGTTCTAACAGCCAGTTGAGTGGAACACTCTGGGGGTGAGGAAGCCTTTCTGCTCAGGATATCCATCCCCTCCTCCCTAAAGCAAATATGTGTTAAACCCTCCCTCCCTCCCTCACTCCATCCATCCATCCCGACTGAGTAACTGAGACTATAGATAGAACCAAGACACCATACCAGGGAAAAGTCATATAATAGCCAACTGTACTGAGGTATGTTGAGGAAGTGCTAGTCATGGGATACATATAGGAGAATATGTTATAGCAGGCATATTGGGTTCTGTGTTCGTGGCGGAACTAGACTGTCCTACAGTATGTGCTATGTATAGGCTGGCCAAAAACATCTCAACCGCTGAACACAAAATTGTCTCCATATCCAGAAGTTGACTCTTAGAAAGAATGCGTCCTGACATGTGCCAGCAACCTCAGCCCCCATCAGCCCCCGCCCTACAGCACTGCCAGTTGAAATAATGAGGTAGAAGAATGTTTGTGTTTGTGTGTGTGCTGCAAGCAGCAAGCCTGTGGAAACAGGGACAGAGCATTCAGCCAGAGAAGGGTGTGGTCAGATCATCTTCGCTCTGCTCACAATTAGATGAGTGAAGGGTTTAGAACTCATTTAGACTCATTAGGTGGCTTGGAGTAAAGTAGTTAGTCCGTGGTCTAATCCATAGTAGGGAGAGGTGGTGGGTAGGGGACTATCACCCTAGAGAAGTACATTAGAATGGCCGATTAATTAGAGCCGATTTCAAGTTTTCATAACAATCGGAAATCGGTATTTTTGGACACCGATTTTACCTTTTTTTTTTTACACCTTTATTTAATCTTTATTTAACTAGGCAAGTTAAGAACATATTCTTATTTTCAATCACGGCCTACGAACGGTGGGTTAACTGCCTTGTTCAGGGGCAGAACAACAGATTTTTACCTTGTCAGCTCGGGGATTCAATCTTGCAACCTTACAGTTAACTAGTCCAACGCTCTAACCACCTGATTACATTGCACTCCACGAGGAGCCTGCCTGTTACATTTACATTACATTTACATTTAAGTAATTTAGCAGACGCTCTTATCCAGAGCGACTTACAAATTGGTGCATTCACCTTATGACATCCAGTGGAACAGCCACTTTACAATAGTGCATCTAAATATTTTAGGGGGGTGAGAAGGATTACTTATCCTATCCTAGGTATTCCTTAAAGAGGTGGGGTTTCAGGTGTCTCCGGAAGGTGGTGATTGACTCCGCTGTCCTGGCGTCGTGAGGGAGTTTGTTCCACCATTGGGGGGCCAGAGCAGCGAACAGTTTTGACTGGGCTGAGCGGGAACTGAGCGGGAACTGTACTTGTTACGCAAATGCAGTAAGCCAAGGTAAGTTGCTAGATAGCATTAAACTTATCTTATAAAAAACAATCAATCAATCATTCATAATCACTAGTTAACTACACATGGTTGATGATATTACTAGTTTATCTAGCGTGTCCAGCGTTGCATATAATCGATGCAGTGCGTATTCGCGAAAAAGGACTGTCTGTTGCTCCAATGTGTACCTAACCATAAACATCAACGCCTTTCTTAAAATCAATACACAGAAGTATATATTTTTAAACCTGCATATTTAGCTAAAAGAAATCCAGGTTAGCAGGCAATATTAATCAGGTTAAATTGTGTCACTTCTCTTGTGTTCATTGCACGCAGAGTCAGGGTATATGCGATAATAATAAACGTTTTGTTTTCGAAATGATAGTTTCCGGATTCGACCATATTAATGACCTAATGCTCGTATTTCTGTGTGTTATTATGTTATAATTAAGTCTATGATTTGATAGAGCAGTCTGACTGAGCAGTGGTAGGCACCAGCAGGCTCGTAAGCATTCATTAAAACAGCACGTTTGTGCGTTTTTCCAGCAGCTCGTTGGTGTGCTTCAAGCAATTAGCTTTTTATGACTTCAAGCCTATCAACTCCCAAGATTAGGCTATAACCGATGTGAAATGGCTAGCTAGTTAGCGGGGTGCGCGCTAATAGCGTTTCAAACGTCACTCGCTCTGAGACTTGGAGTAGTTGTTCCCCTTGCTCTGCATGGGTAACGCTGCTTCGAGGGTGGCTGTTGTCGATGTGTTCCTGGTTCGAGCCCAGGTAGGAGCGAGGAGAGGGACGGAAGCTACACTGATACACTGGCAATACTAAAGTGCCTATAAGAACATCCAATAGTCAAAGGTTAATGAAATACAAATGGTATAGAGAGAAATAGTCTTATAATTTCTATAATAACTACAACCTAAAACTTCTTACCTGGGAATATTGAAGGAAAAGGAACCACCAGCTTTCATATATTCTCATGTTCTGAGCAAGGAACTTAAACGTTAGCTTTCTTACATGGCACATATTGCACTTTTACTTTCTTCTCCAACACTTTGTTTTTGCACTATTTAACCCAAATGGAACATGTTCCATAATTTATTTGAGGCTAAATTGATTTTATTGATGTATTATATTAAGTTAAAGTAAGTGTTCATTCAGTATTGTTGTAATTGTCATTATTACAAATACATTTTTAAAATGTGCTTTTTTTTGGCCCTCCAATAATCGGTATCGGTGTCGGCGTAGAAAAATCTTAATCGGTCGACCTCTGATTTTGGGAACTAACTATTCTGGTTGTTCCTCTTGCCCATTGATTCTATTGGACTAGTGAGTAGCCTATTGGCTTGTTTTATAGATGATTTAGCTACTGGTGACTCATGTGAGGCACACTTACATAGACAGATAGGGAGAGAGAGAGATACCACACAGAAAGGGAGACTTTGGGACATACATTGAGTTTTAAATTGTGGCTGCCCTACTCTCTGTCTCTGTTGGCTTCAGACAGAGGGGCACCCAGCCCTCACTCCTCCCCCCACACACACACACACACACACACACACACACACACACACACACACACACACACACACACACACACACACACACACACACACACACACACACACACACACACACACACACACACACACACACACACACACACACACACACACACACACACACACAAACTCACTCCCAGTCTGCTGCACGCACCACTGTTGCATGGTGGTCCACTCATCTGACTGTCAACCCACTATCTTCCTAAAACCTTCCCATCGTATACCCGCTAGGCTCCACCATCTGTCATAATGTTAGGAAACAACTAACATTATCCTCCATTATGTCCACGCTAAGCATTGTGTTTCCACTACAGATTATAGTTGAGACTCAGAGTTGTAGAGTAACTATCTGTCCTGTTGGAGAACGGATTCCCTGTGAGTCTTCAGATGAGATTTAAAGATGTCATTCTCAGAGTACAGCCTAATGATCATGGGTGCTTCTGCTTCATCACATGCTTCATCCATAGAATTAGAAGGAACTGACACTGCTGACAGTGTCACTACTGCTCCTTTTTAACTGTTGAATGGCTAAATGTGTTAACGTTGTTGTGAGGAGCATTGAACACAGTGTAGCTGTAGGCAGAGGTTGTGCCCTAAATAGCACCCTTTTCCTATATGTGAAGGGGAGGGGAGGAGAAGAAATGCAGTAATTACTGCCTTATATGTAGTTTCAGATTGCCTCTCTAGTGGAGTGCACCTGTGGGATCTGAGGCGTCAGCCGAGAGGGAGTGAGGCAGGGAGGGATGGAGGGGAGAGCAGGAGGCAAATGTACAGCTCCTGGCGCCCCAAACGTGCATCAAGGAAAATGTTCCTGTACTGTTCTGCTGCTTCACTGCCATGAGTCCTGTTTCTCTCCTCTCCTCTCCTCTCCTCTCCTCTCCTCTCCCTCCTCTCCTCTCCTCTCCTCTCCTCTCCTCTCCTCTCCTCTCCTCTCCTCTCCTTCACCAAGGAAGGACCACTTTTGGTCTTATCTTGGAATGTGAGAGGAAACCATTGGCCTCACATTCCCTTGTTTTTCTTGGAAGCAATCTGTCCAGGGGCTCTCTTTCAGGGCCGGTGTGTGTGAGTATGCGTGTATATGTGTGTTTGCATGCGTGCATGTGCGTATGTATGCAGCAAGCCTCAGAGGATGTATAAAACCTGCTTCATGGTCCAGCACCTAGATCAGAGGCGTTCCTCATTGAGCTGTTGCCTAGCTAGCCTTTCTCCATGTGTGTGTGTGTTTGTTGGTCTGTCTGCATGTCAGCTTCATTAAAGCCCCATTCACCACAGATCTGACAGGCCCGACACGAGGCCGTAGCAGAGATGACGGGGAAACAAGATCTCAGAGAGTTGTGAAGACGCGCCTGCTGTAGTATCATAGACTGTAATATTACCTGGGAGGAGAGGTCTCCAGACATCTGGTTCTGGCCTGCCTGCACTCCAAACTGGCTTGGCCAACTCTGTCTGGCCGTGTCCCAAATGGCATCCCATTCCCTTGGGCCCTGGCCAAACGTAGTGCGCTATAAAGGGAATAGGGTGCCATTTGGGACGTAAGCTGTCTATCTTTCAAGGTGATTGAGTGGTGGAGGGATGGAGGAGAGTGCAGATGAAAAGTGGTTTCATGTATTCTCATCATTGTCCCACGGATGGAATTACAGCACTCTTTAAACGCTAGTAGCACACACACACACACACACACACACACACACACACACACACACACACACACACACACACACACACACACACACACACACACACACACACACACACACACACACACACACACACACACACACACACACACACACACACACACACACACACACACACACATAGATCTGTCATCCTGCTGTAGCATCTGTTCTTTAAACCAGCGTTATATTGGATGGATCTGTGCTTCTTTACAGCCCAGCCACCTTTACAGTTCAATCATCTAGCTCCTCACAGGTCTGCGAGCTAGCCCCGTCACGACACTCCTCGACATACCTTCCACAGGACGTTGTCTCTCTTTCTCTCTGTGTGTGTGTGTGTGTGTGTGTGTGTGTGTGTGTGTAGATATGAATGAGCTCAGAATGTCTGATATCCAGACAAGGACTCCTGCGGCTCTGATTGCCAATTTCCACTATCAACCACTGGCTCAACTACCGGCTCTTAGAGTCTGATTGGGCCTGAGTGCAGAGCGGATACTGTGTGTGTGTGTGTGTGTGTGTGTGTGTGTGTGTGTGTGTGTGTGTGTGTGTGTGTGTGTGTGTGTGTGTGTGTGTGTGTGTGTGTGTGTGTGTGCGTGTGCCTGTGCCTGTGTGTGTGTGCGTGTGTGTGTTTGCGCGCGTGCGCGTGTGTGTGCATGTGCGTGTGTGTTTGTGTGCGTGCGTGTGTAGATACTATGAGTAATAGACAACGTTTATTACGTTTTGTTTGAAGTCAGGTCACATCGGAGAACCCTTGGCTCTTTCAGTAAGAAATGCCCTTGACTGACATGCCAGCATTGTTCGAAACAGGACACGTTTGCTCTCTCGCCGGCTGTAGTCTGAGTAAGAAGTGCCCTGAATGAATGGTTGGCTTCACAGACGTCTGAGTAAGAACTGCCCCGATTGGACAGACGTGCCAGCATTGTTGAACCAGGACACGTGCCATTACATCATCCTCCCGGTCCAACTCAGATTCAAGACTTTGATCAAATATGAATAGTAATTTTAATCTCCCATCTGCCCTGATGTATAATAACGCTTAAAGATGAATGATCTTTGGCAATAACAGTATAGAATCTAGTGTGTTAACAGTGATTGCATGTGAGGTGTGTAGCAAAGAGAATGTGATGAGACAGTTGGAGAGTATAAGAGATACCGTCTATAAGCTGTAACACTGCAGGTTGCTTGTTATTCACAGCAGCAGATAATATTCTGAGTGTTATGTTGCAGGAGCCAGCAAGGCCGTGCCAACTACGTTGAGTCAATGAGGGTTACATTATTGTCAGCTCCAATCTCTCTCTCTCTCTCTCTCTCTCTCTCTCTCTCTCTCTCTCTCTCTCTCTCTCTCTCTCTCTCTCTCTGTGTCTCTCTCTCTCTCCCTATGTCTCTCTCTCTCTCTCTCCCTATCTCTCTCTCTCTCTCTCTCTCTCTCTCTCTCTCTCTCTCTCTCTCTCTCTCTCTCTCTCTCTCTCTCTCTCTCTCTCTCTGTCTCTCTCTCTCTGTCTCTCTCTCTCTCTCTCTGTCTCTCTCTCTCTCCTCTCTGTCTCTCTGTCTCTCTCTCTCTCTCTCTCTCTCTCTCTCTCTCTCTCTCTCTATGTCTCTCTATGTCTCTCTCTCTCTCTCTCTCTCTCTCTCTCTCTCTCTCTCTGTCTCTCTCTCTCTCTCTCTCTCTCTCTCTCTCTCTCTCTCTCTCTCTCTCTATGTCTCTCTATGTCTCTATGTCCCTCTCTCTGTCTCTCTGTCTCTCTCTCTCTCTGTGTCTCTCTCTCTCCCTATGTCTCTCTGTCTCTCTCTCTCTCCCTATCCCCCTCTCTCTCTCTCTCTCTCTCTCTCTCTCTCTCTCTCTCTCTCTCTCTCTCTCTCTCTCTCTCTATGTCTCTCTATGTCTCTCTATGTCTCTATGTCTCTCTCTCTGTCTCTCTGTCTCTCTCTCTGTCTCTCTGTCTCTCTCTCTCTATGTCTCTCTCTCTCTCTCTCTCTCTCTCTCTCTCTCTCTCTCTCTCTCTCTCTCTCTCTCTCTCTCTCTCTCTCTCTCTCTCTCTCTCTCTCTCTCTCTCTCTCTCTCTCTCTCTCTCTCTCTCTCTCTCTCTGTCTCTCTCTCTCTTTCTGTGACTCCAGTCTCAGTCTACTCCCTGCTTCTGTCAGCTTCCCTGACATCACTACCAGTATTATCTTCATTATATAGACCTTTCTTTTTTCTTTTTACTTCAGCTATGCTAATAATATACTCCTAATTGGTCTGGTAATGTGCCTAGGTATTTGTTATTCTCTGAAACTATTTAAGATGTGAATAGTCTTTGAATTACTATGCTCTACCTTGTTCTTGTAGAAATCATCAAGCCTCATTTGGTAAAGTCAATTGAGGTTTGGTTTAGGAGCGTCTTGCTTTGTATTAGCTAGATTTATAACTGGAGAGGCTTCTCGTTCTCACCCCCCTCTCTCTCTCTCTCTCTCTCTCTCTCTCTCTCTCTCTCTCTCTCTCTCTCTCTCTCTCTATCTTTCTCTCTCTCTCTCTCTCTCTCTCTCTCTCTCTCTCTCTCTCTCTCTCTCTCTCTCTCTCTCTCTCTCTCTCTCTCTCTCTCTCTCTCTCTCTCTCTCTCTCTCTCTCTCTCTCTCTCTCTCTTCCCTCCTCTTGTCTCAGTAGGAACATTATCAATCTATGTCTCTCTGTCTCTCTCTCTCCCTAGGAACTCTGCTGCTGTCTCTCTCTCTCTAGTGTTTATGTCTCTCTTGCCTTTCATGTCTCTCTGTGCCCTGTGACAGTCTCACTATAGTCTGACATGTATTATCTTCGGTCTGAGATAGATTCTTTTTGTTTTACTTCAGCTATACTAATAATATATACTAATTGGTCTGGTATATGTGCCTAGGTGTGTTCATTTTAAGCAGTGTGTACAGTGGTCTGATTAGGACTCAGTTCTAGAATCATCAAGCCTCATTTGGTAAAGTCACAGGAGGTTTGGACAGAGGGGATGTATTAGCTAGATTTATAACAGGAGGGTCACAGAGTGGATGTAAGAAGGGATACAGGAGGTACAGAGGGGATGTCTCAGAAGGGACATTATCAACTAAGGAACTCTGCTGCTGTAGTGAGGGACCTTTCAGTGGATGTAAGAAGGGATACTAGGAGGTACAAGGGGATGTAAGAAGGGATACAGGAGGGATTTAAGAGGGTATAGTGGTCTGAAGGATACAGATGGGTACAGAGGGGATGTAAGAAGGATACAGGAGGGTACAGAGGGGATGTAAGAAGGGATACAGGAGGGACAGAGGGGATGTAAGAAGGGATACAGGAGGGTACAGAGGGGATGTAAGAAGGGATACAGGAGGGTACAGAGGGGATGTAAGAAGGGATACAGGAGGGTACAGAGGGGATGTAAGAAGGGATACAGGAGATACAGAGGGGATGTAAGAAGGGATACAGGAGGGTACAGAGGGGATGTAAGAAGGGATACAGGAGGGTACAGAGGGGATGTAAGAAGGGATACAGGAGATACAGAGGGGATGTAAGAAGGGATACAGGAGGTACAGAGGGGATGTAAGAAGGGATACAGGAATGTAGGTATGGGATAGATGCATATGTTTCGAGAAGGAAGTGTTTTCTGTGCTGATAGCGCTCTTCTCCCTGGTGGAGAATGGAGGGTAAATGGAATCTAATCTTGCTGTCAGGCGCTTCATTAGGACAGCCTTGGTCAGTTATCAGAATCCCCGAGAGAAGGGTTACAGGGTTAGCTAGGTCTATTTTTCAAACGACACCCTATTCCCTATATAGTGCACTACTTTTGACCAGAGCCTTGGTCAGAATTAGTGCACTATATAGGGAATAGGGTGCCGTTTGGAACAAAGACAGGGTTAGCAGGGTGTACTGAGCTAGGGGAAGTCCCTACTGCCCAGAGCTAGTTCCAGACAGGAATCAGAGACACAGCCCAGAGGGAGGATTGGACAGAATGAAAGAGGGAAATAGAGAGTGGGGGAAAGATGGAGGAGAGAGATGGTGGACTACCCTCTATGTGTATCACTGACAGTGTTTGTGTGTGTGTGTGTGTGTGTGTGTGTGTGTGTGTGTGTGTGTGTGTGTGTGTGTGTGTGTGTGTGTGTGTGTGTGTGTGTGTGTGTGTGTGTGTGTGTGTGTGTGTGTGTGTGTGTGTGTGTGTGTGTGTGTGTGTGTGTGTGTGTGTTGAATTAACATGGTCAGTTCTCTGTTTCACCCCAACAGACCTCCTCTGAGCTCACTACACAACAGTGACAGAGTATACCAGATTCAGCTGATAGCTTAGTTTATAAACACTACACAACAGTGACAGAGTATACCAGATTCAGCTGATAGCTTAGTTTATAAACACTACACAACAGTGACAGAGTATACCAGATTCAGCTGATAGCTTAGTTTATAAACACTACACAACAGTGACAGAGTATACCAGATTCAGCTGATAGCTTAGTTTATAAACACTACACATACAGCTGAATAAATGTGCTTTCTCTTGCACAGAGATGTGTCCATTACCAAACAGAGTTGTATATAAAGTATTCTGACACACAGAGCCCTGAGGGACGTAGCCTGCTGGGCTAACACTTCTACTATCTACACTGAGAATCACACTCTGCTGCCATGCCGAGCCAAATTAACCATTCAAATCCACAGGGTTCTTGTTCATCCCTTGTCTTTTCCTTCCTTCCTCGTTTCCCCTGTTACCATGGAAACCTCCAGTTCAACTTCAACTTCATCCAGCTTTTCTCTTTCACACCATGAGGTACAACTCCCCCTTGCCACTCTGCTCTCTCCCTCTATCTATCTCCGTCTCCTGCTCTCCATCCCCCTCTCACTTTCTCTCTATTTGTCTCAATCACTTTCCAGTCCAATCACTTCATCCACTCATCTCCACATTGTGCCAGCCACTCATCCCTCCTTCCTGTTCTTTGTTTGCTCTCTCTCTCTCTCTCTCTCTCTCTCTCTCTCTCTCTCTCTCTCTCTCTCTCTCTCTCTCTCTCTCTCTCTCTCTCTCTCTCTCTCTCTATATATATATATATATATATATATATATATATATATATATCTCTCTCTCTCTCTCTCTCTCTTTCTCCTTTCCCAGTTTTCATCCAGAATCTTCCCAACTAATTGTTCTCTTTTATTCTGTGGCCCAATGCTGGTCTCTCACCATCTATGGTGCTTCCTGGGCCAACAGAGTGTGAGATGATGAATGACTCTGTATGAATGGTCACATTGTAGGCCTTTCTATCCCTGACAGCTGTACAGTAATTGTTACGCTTTAAATGACACTGCAACCACTAGCTACAGGTCTACAATCTATAGTCCTGCCACAGTCTTGTCCACCAGCTACAGTCTAGCCCTTTCTCTCCATCACCACCCTCCTCTCTGTCTTTGTCTTTACAAATCCACTTATTGGTTGTTTTCCTCTGAGTGGGCCAGTCCCATGGGAACAGTGGGGCACTTCCCCCCATCCGTTCAGAAAGAACATACAGTATGTGTCTGTGCATGCATGTGTGTGTGCGTGCGTGTGTGTGCGTTTGGGTGCTAAATAGGGGAGGAAACTACAGGGTATGGGGTGACTTCACACTTAAACAGCCTGTTTGAAAGGTATTTACAGGCTAGCAGTGGGAAAGAGAGGTTTAAAAAAAATGTATTTAACTAGGCAAGTCAGTTAACAAAATCTTATTTACAATGACGGCCTACCCCGGCCAAACCCTAATCCGGACAACGCCGGGCCAATTGTGCGCCACCCTATGGGACTCCCAATCATGCCCTGTTCTGAAACAGCTTGGAATCGAACCAGGGTCTATAGTGATGCCTCTAGCACTGAGATGCAGTGTCTAAGACCGCTACGCCACTCTGGTGCCCCACTCATGAAATACAGAGAGAAGAGAGAGAGAAAGAGAGAGGCACACAGTCCCCACAAATATATATACAGTATATATATATATATATAGAGAGAGAGCGAGAGAGAAAGAGAGAGGCACACAGTCCCCACAAATATATATATACATATATAGAGAGAGAAAGAGAGAGGCACACAGTCCCCACAAATATATATATATATATATATAGAGAGAGAGAGAGAAAGAGAGAGGCACACAGTCCCCACAAATATATATATATACATATATAGAGAGAGAAAGAGAGAGGCACACAGTTCCCCACATATATATATATATAGAGAGAGAGAGAGAGAGAAAGAGAGAGACATGCCAGTCAGTCAGTATGTTGTGTTTCCTCCCTGTGTGTAGAGAAGGTGGTACAGAGCTGCAGGGTTTGGCTCTGATGTCTCTGCTCTGAATGCAGTAGGAGAGGTTTGTATGAGGATGAGGCCAATACACACAAACTGACATGATTTCTGGTGTGGGGGCTAGCTAGAGACACAGCTTCAATCCAGGTTCAAAGGACATCATGCTGCTTGCTTAGCGAGTTCACTTCCTCCCGATTCGGACCATTACTGGCATGAACTCGGGACCTCTGCCGTGCTAGCACACATGTCCGCTCTCCTGAAGCGTCTACCAGTCGGCCCCACACGAAAAGCGAGCTACTTGCTCGTGAAAATTCAGGCTGAGGAGTAAGTTTCACACATCCTTGTGTGCTACATATGCACCGTTTCTGTCTGAGTGGAAATGTCTTCTGGGGGAAAATCCCATCCACTGTGAGTTCGTGAGTGATATGGTCTTTCAGTTCTAGTCATTATATTGGTCTTGGTCATGTCCAGATGTCCTGAGGCATTGCACAAGCAGCATTCTCCTTTAGAACCCTCTATAAATCCACCAGCCTACCAGATTGCATCACAAATGGCACCCTGTATACAGTATAGTGCACTTCTTTTAAACTAGGGCCCATCAGGCTGTGGTCAAAAGTAATGCACTATATAAGGGATATGGTGCTATTTTGGACACAAACCCTGTTCTGGTGGTGATTCTACATGGGTTATCCTCCTCAATGTTATGGTAGTAATTCTGTCCTAGGTGCCCTGGAAGGTTATGCTTTCACAATCACTTCTTCTTCAATGCTTCAATGCTTCAAAATGGTCTGCACCCTAAGTTCTGCTAAAGTAGTTAGGAGTGTTGAGAGTCCCCTTCAGCTAATATATGCAGCATAACACCATACAGAGCTAGTATTATGTCCCAAATGGCACCCTATTCCCTTTTTAGTGCACTACTTTTGACCAGAACCCTATGGGCCCTACATAGTGTACTACATAAGGAATAGGCTGCCATTTGGGACTTAACCTAGCATTAAATACCACATAAGAGTAGCATTCAAGGGTCCAGCAAGCCCTAGGAGACTGTCTGAGACTAGCTACTAATTGTGTGGCGTAACATTTTCCACTCTTAATGGCTTAATATTTTTTACATACTCAAAATTGTTTTCAATAGGCCTGCAACTCTCTTTTCTGATGGCAGTTAACTAAGTCTGTGACCCAAATGACACCCTATTCCCTATAATAATGCACTACTTTTGACCAGGGCCCATAGGGAATAGGATGTCATTTGGGACGTAGTCTAACTTACTGACCTGCTGTAGCTGTAAGGAGCTTTGATATAAGTTGTGTTTTACTGCCATGGCTCTTCAGTGTGAAGCACAGTTAAAGCCTCGAGTTGTTTCACCGCCAGCCATGCGTCCCTCAGTCTGTGAAGTTCTTCACTGTTCTGTATAATGAGACTCGTTAAGGAAGAGACCGTTGGTGGTGGTGGTGGCACGCTTGTGTGTGTCTAGTGAGGGTCTCCCTCTGATGCAGGGGGACCATCTGACGTCAGAGCAACTAGAAAGATGGTGTGGTGTGGTGTGTGTGTGTGTGTGTGTGTGTGTGTGTGTGTGTGTGTGTGTGTGTGTGTGTGTGTGTGTGTGTGTGTGTGTGTGTGTGTGTGTGTGTGTGTGTGTGTGTGTGTGTGTGTGTGTGCACGCTTGTGTGTGTCTAGTGTAAGAGGGTCTCCCCCATGCCTGGCTAATGTGGTGAAAAGGATCAGCCATCTGACGTCAGAGATCTCCAACTAGAAAGAACGGTGTGTGGTGTGTGTGTGTGTGTGTGTGTGTGTGTGTGTGTGTGTGTGTGTGTGTGTGTGTGTGTGTGTGTGTGTGTGTGTGTGTGTGTGTGTGTGTGTGTGTGTGTGTGTGTGTGTGTGTGTGTGTGTTCAGACTGGCCTGGGTTGGCTGTAAGTTACAGTAGTTTCCACTCTGTGCTGCATGAAGCCTGGAAGTCTGTCTTTAGAAGTGGGCAGGTTAGGACGCCAGGGGAAATGAACTCCATGGCATCACTGTGTGCCTGTGTGTGTGTGCCTGTGTGTGTGTGTGTGTTTAGCATCACTGTGTGTGTAAGAGAAGGTATGACAGTGAGGAAATTGCAGCTCAAACTGCAAACTGCAACTAATTTCAGGCTTTCAAATCAAATCCAGACTGACTGAAGAAGACAATGGTTCTCACTATGTGAAATGGTACATATTTCCTACATAGTGCACATATTTTGATCAGGGTCCATATGATTCTGGTCAAAAGTAGTGTAGTTTAGAATGCCATTTGGGATACATAGCATGTTTGTCTATCAACAGCATAGGTTTTTTTGTGCATACTGTAACAAAGAGGGAAAGTGATTTTCCATTGGCCAGTGTCACAGCAAATTAAGCAAACATTTCCTAGTCGTAAATGCCATACTCATGAGAAGATTATTCAAATGTATTCAGAATCCGTCATTCAGGATGTCCTCCAAATGTGTGTGTGTGTGTGTGTGTGTGTGTGTGTGTGTGTGTGTGTGTGTGTGTGTGTGTGTGTGTGTGTGTGTGTGTCCTTCTCCAGAATACCTAGTGTATCAACTTTATTGAGACACCGGGCTCATTTGGTTATAGTTGTCAGGGTAACCACGTGTGATGCCGGGAGGCTTTTTGTACAAGTCTCAAGGCGTGTCTGGGCTGAAAAGAAAGATGGTTATTATGACAGCCTTATTTTTTTAATGGCAATTACATCCTTCACTATGAAATGGTATAATTTATTTTTGACTTAAAACCTTTCGCATGCAAGTCCCATTTCAATGTGTCAACCCACGGTTTGGTGAACTCTCAAGCCTTTCTGCAGGAACTGTATCTCCATCCTAGGTCTTTCCACTTGAAGCTGTAACATGCTCAGTTAGGCACCAGGAAGGTAGATAAAATTCCCTGTTTTTCTGGTCTTTTTTTTCTCTGTCGATTTTGATGTGATGCAAGGTTCTCTATTCTGAACCAGTCTAGACCCTTTTGACTCTCTGAGACAGTTTGGCTGAGCTGTTTGGAGATGCCAGAGAGGCTGCCATAGTGTTGGTTAGTAGAATGGTTTGTCTGCTATGCTAGCCTGTTCTTTAGCTCCAATTGAATGGCCTACACGACCACCACGCATCTGTCTTCGGCAGTGTCCCAAATGTTGTGGAGGCTGTTGACGTGAGACACCGTCTTTGTGATGGTAAACTGCATCCTGAAAGCTGAAAGCTGGGGACCCCCTGCTAGACAGCCAACCGATCCACATTGTATCACATTGTACGTGGACTGACTGGACATGTGGGATCAGCTGGTTAAATACAGCGATCTTCTCCCTTCTAAAGTAAAATGGTGACATTTAGAATACACACCTCAGAATATAGACAAAGCCTTTTCAACTTAACACACAGTTTTCTTTCTTCCCCCAGAGCATACTTGACAACCTGTGAAGAGAACACAGTCCATATGTGTACAGAGAGGTTTCTCCAGGGCATCTAGTATCACACTATTCCCTATATAGTGCCATTTGGAATACAAGCACTAGTTTTCCCTATATAAGGGACTATAGTGCCATTTGGAATACAAGCACTAGTTTTCCCTATATAAGGGACTATGGTGCCATTTGGAATACAAGCACTAGTTTTCCCTATATAAGGGACTATGGTGCCATCTGGAATACAAGCACTAGTTTTCCCTATATAAGGGACTATGGTGCCATCTGGAATACAAGCACTAGTTTTCCCTATATAAGGGACTATGGTGCCATTTGGAATACAAGCACTAGTTTTCCCTATATAAGGGACTATAGTGCCATTGGGAATACAAGCACTAGTTTTCCCTATATAAGGGACTATAGTGCCATTGGGAATACAAGCACTAGTTTTCCCTATATAAGGGACTATGGTGCCATTGGGAATACAAGCACTAGTTTTCCCTATATAAGGGACTATAGTGCCATTTGGAATACAAGCACTAGTTTTCCCTATATAAGGGACTATGGTGCCATTTGGAATACAAGCACTAGTTTTCCCTATATAAGGGACTATAGTGCCATTTGGAATACAAGCACTAGTTTTCCCTATATAAGGGACTATGGTGCCATTTGGAATACAAGCACTAGTTTTCCCTATATAAGGGACTATAGTGCCATTTGGAATGCAAGCACTAGTTTTCCCTATATAAGGGACTATGGTGCCATTTGGAATACAAGCACTAGTTTTCCCTATATAAGGGACTATGGTGCCATTTGGAATACAAGCACTAGTTTTCCCTATATAAGGGACTATAGTGCCATTTGGAATACAAGCACTAGTTTTCCCTATATAAGGGACTATGGTGCCATTTGGAATACAAGCACTAGTTTTCCCTATATAAGGGACTATAGTGCCATTTGGAATACAAGCACTAGTTTTCCCTATATAAGGGACTATAGTGCCATTTGGAATACAAGCACTAGTTTTCCCTATATAAGGGACTATAGTGCCATTGGGAATACAAGCACTAGTTTTCCCTATATAAGGGACTATAGTGCCATTGGGAATACAAGCACTGAGTTTTCCCTATAGGGACTATGGTGCCATTTGGAATACAAGCACTAGTTTTCCCTATATAAGGGACTATGGTGCCATTTGGAATACAAGCACTAGTTTTCCCTATATAAGGGACTATGGTGCCATTTGGAATACAAGCACTAGTTTTCCCTATATAAGGGACTATGGTGCCATTTGGAATACAAGCACTAGTTTTCCCTATATAAGGGACTATAGTGCCATTTGGAATACAAGCACTAGTTTTCCCTATATAAGGGACTATAGTGCCATTTGGAATACAAGCACTAGTTTTCCCTATATAAGGGACTATAGTTCCATTTGGAATACAAGCACTAGTTTTCCCTATATAAGGGACTATAGTGCCATTGGGAATACAAGCACTAGTTTTCCCTATATAAGGGACTATGGTGCCATTTGGAATACAAGCACTAGTTTTCCCTATATAAGGGACTATGGTGCCATTTGGAATACAAGCACTAGTTTTCCCTATATAAGGGACTATGGTGCCATTTGGAATGCAAGCACTAGTTTTCCCTATATAAGGGACTATAGTGCCATTTGGAATACAAGCACTAGTTTTCCCTATATAAGGGACTATAGTTCCATTTGGAATACAAGCACTAGTTTTCCCTATATAAGGGACTATGGTGCCATTTGGAATACAAGCACTAGTTTTCCCTATATAAGGGACTATGGTGCCATTTGGAATACAAGCACTAGTTTTCCCTATATAAGGGACTATGGTGCCATTTGGAATACAAGCACTAGTTTTCCCTATATAAGGGACTATAGTGCCATTTGGAATACAAGCACTAGTTTTCCCTATGTAAGGGACTATAGTTCCATTTGGAATACAAGCACTAGTTTTCCCTATATAAGGGACTATGGTGCCATTTGGAATACAAGCACTAGTTTTCCCTATATAAGGGACTATAGTGCCATTTGGAATACAAGCACTAGTTTTCCCTATATAAGGGACTATAGTGCCATTTGGGATACACGCGCTAGCTTCGTTAGATGAAGGAGTTTATTGAGTTGTTACTGTATAGGAAAGTCCATGGCCACATGATGCAGAATGCTTGAGATGAGTTATAATGTATACACAGCACAACCACTCACTGCCAAGCCAGAGACACACAGAAAGAGATAGATAGAGAGCCCTTGCTGTCTTGGCAAGTGTTGCTGCAAAATAAATACTTCTGAAAAGAAGGGGGGTTGGGATCCAAACTAGAAACATTTTCCTCTGACACGCAGAGGCTGAATCACTGCAGGAGAGAGGGAGAAAGAGAAATAGAGACAGAGAGAAAAGAGAAGGAGAATAGAGAGCGAGAGAGATAAAAAGAGAGAGGAGAGTGGGAGAGAGAAAAATAGAGACATAGAGAGAAAAGAGAGGGAGGATAGAGAGAGAGAGTAAAAAAGAGAGAGGAGAGAGAGAGAGAGAGAGAGAGAGAGAGAGAGAGAGAGAGAGAGAGAGAGAGAAAGAGAAAGAAAGAAAGAAAGAAAGAAAGAAAGAAAGAAAGAAAGAAAGAAAGAAAGAAAGAGAGAGAGAGAGAGAGAGAGAGAGAGAGAGAGAGAGAGAGAGAGAGAGAGAGAGAGGAAGGTATGTAGAGAGAGGGGAAAGAAAGAGATAGAAGAGAGAGAGAGGGAGAGAAAAAGAGATAGAGAGAGAATGGAATAAAAATATTCAGGGAAGGGAGCTGGTGTCTGGATGAGGCCGCCCACTAACCTCAACGGCGCCACACTCCCTGGCTCACCCCGGGTCTCCATAGGGAGGGGCCCCACCACACAGACATCTGGCTGCAAACGCTGCTCTCTCTCTCTGGGCATGGGGGGGTTGCAAGGAGTGGGCCTCTGGGGCCTCTGGAAACTGCTCTCTCTCCTTGGCTCTGGGGCCTCTGGAGACTACTCTCTCTCCCTGGCTCTGGGGCCACTGGAGACTGCTCTCTCTCCCTGGCTCTGGGGCGTCTGGAGACTGCTCTCTCTCCCTGGCTCTGGGGCCTCTGGAGACTACTCTCTCTCTCTGGCTCTGGGGCCACTGGAGACTGCTCTCTCTCTCCCTGGCTCTGGGGCCACTGGAGACTGCTCTCTCTCCCTGGCTCTGGGGCCTCTGGAGACTACTCTCTCTCCCTGGCTCTGGGGCCAATGGAGACTGCTCTCTCTCCCTGGCTCTGGGGCTCTGGAGACTACTCTCTCTCCCTGGCTCCGGGGCTCTGGAGACTACTCTCTCTCCCTGGCTCCGGGGCTCTGGAGACTACTCTCTCTCCCTGGCTCTGGGGCCAATGGAGACTGCTCTCTCTCCCTGGCTCCGGGGCTCTGGAGACTACTCTCTCTCCCTGGCTCTGGGGCTCTGGAGACTACTCTCTCTCCCTGGCTCTGGGGCCAATGGAGACTGCTCTCTCTCCCTGGCTCTGGGGCCTCTGGAGACTACTCTCTCTCCCTGGCTCCGGGGCTCTGGAGACTACTCTTTCTCCCTGGCTCTGGGGCCAATGGAGACTGCTCTCTCTCCCTGGCTCTGGGGCTCTGGAGACTACTCTCTCTCCCTGGCTCTGGGGCTCTGGAGACTGCTCTCTCTCTCGGGCTCTGGGGCCTCTGGAGACTGCTCTCTCTCCCTGGCTCTGGGGCCTCTGGAGACTGCTCTCTCTCCCTGGCTCTGGGGCCTCTGGAGACTTAACTTGGGAAGTGACAAAGCCTGCGTCCCAAATGGCACCCTACCCTTATGGGTAAAAAGTAGTGAGCTGAAGTGACAAACTCCGTGTGAGACTCTCACAGCTAGCCCCACAGAACTGGGGAGAGAGGAGTTAGTAGTTAGTTAGTTAGTCAGTGGTTAGTAGTTAGTAGTTAGTTACTTAGTTATTCGTTAGTCACTAAGTCAGTTAGTCAGGTAGTTAGTAGTTAGTAGTCAGTAGTTGGTTAGTTAGTTAATTAGTTAGTTATGAGTTAGTAGTTGGTTAGTTAGTTAGTTATCAGTTATTAGTTAGTTAGTTAGTTAGTTGGTAGTTAGTTAGTTAGTTAGTTGGTTATTTGTTTGTTCGTTTGTTAGTTAGTTTGTTAATTAGTAGTTAGTTAGTTGGTTATTTGTTAGCAGTTGGTTAGTTAGTTATTAGTTAGTTAGTAGTTAGTAGTTAGTTAGATGGTTATTTGTTAGCAGTTGGTTAGTTACTTAGTTAGTTAGGTAGTAGTTTGTTAGTAGTTAGTTAGTTAGTTAGTTAGTTAGTTAGTTAGTTGGTTATGAGTTTGTAGTTGGTTAGTTAGTTATTTGTTAGTTATTCGTTAGTAGTTAGTTAGTTAGTTAGTTAGTTAGTTAGTTAGTAGTTAGTTAGTTAGTTGGTTATTTGTTAGTAGTTGGTTAGTTAGGTGTGTGGGAGGTAGTGTCCACAAGCAGCAGTGCCAGGTTCATAGACAGGTACTGTACGTGGGTGTGGTGAGGTGTCATGTGTTAGTTACTGGGGGATGAACTAGCTGGCCTGTTACAACTGACAGTAGAATAATGTCTGAGGCAGCACTGCTGAGGACTGAAGGGGGTCTTACATAAAGCACACAGCAGTTTGTGTGTGTGTGTGTGTGTGTGTGTGTGTGTGTGTGTGTGTGTGTGTGTGTGTGTGTGTGTGTGTGTGTGTGTGTGTGTGTGTGTGTGTGTGTGTGTGTGTGTGTGTGTGTGTGTGTGTAGGACTGTAGTGTCACAGTATTGAGGGGCCGAACTTGGCAGGACACCACTGAGCTCGGAGACACATTCCTTTAAAACACCGTCACTTCCTGTTTCAGTTCCCTATAGGACTTAGACTGAGAGAGAGCACAGGAAGGACACATACCTCAGTTGCTTCCCAAATAGCACCTATTTCCTTTACAGTGTACTGGGCTCTGGTCAAAAGTAGTGCACTGTAAAATGAATAGGGTGCCATTTGGGACGCATACTCATCTCACAGAGGTCTCAGAGAGCAATGCACCTGACCACTAAAACAGACTGCTTTACCCCATTATAATACCTACATAAAACATTGAATCGATTTCATTCTAAGCCATATCCCAGTACTTATAGCCATATGAAGTACCATATATGATAGTTTGACTATCATGCTATATAGTTGACACAGCCATGGTTTAAGATGTGCTGCATACTGTAGGCGCCGAAAGATAAGAGGAGGAAAGAACAGAGGGACAGAGGGATGAGAGAAACAGACAGACAGATGAAGAGAGAGAAAAATACAGACCCCAACATGCTTCTTCATCTGGAGTGCATTTCAAGGAAAAATATTTTCATAACGGTTTGAAATGTTTGATTTTAAGTGGATTAAGGAGACTGTACACAGAATGTTTTATTCATTTTATTCCTCAGCTCCAAAAAATCTGGATCGCATTTGTTTTTTTATGGACACTATTTCATTTCTCTGCGTTTGTCATCTTTCTGTTGGAGCTGGGGAGTATGCAGTATTGTATGAGTACAGTCAGAGATGGGGAGTATGCAGTATTGTATGAGTACATGTAACGGATGTGAAATGGCTAGCTAGTTAGCGGTGTTCGCGCTAAATAGCGTTTCAATCGGTGACGTCACTTGCTCTGAGACCTTGAAGTAGTGGTTCCCCTTGCTCTGCAAGGGCCGCAGCTTTTGTGGAGCGATGGGTAACGATGCTTCGTTGGGTGACTGTTGTCGATGTGTGCAGAGGGTCCCTGGTTCGCGCCTGGGTATGGGCGAGGGGACGGTCTAAAGTTATACTGTTACATACAGTCAGAGATGGGGAGTATGCAGTATTGTATGAGTACAGTCAGAGCTGGGGAGTATGCAGTATTGTATGAGTATATTCAGAGCTGGGGAGTATGCAGTATTGTATGAGTACAGTCAGAGCTGGGGAGTATGCAGTATTGTATGAGTACAGTCAGAGCTGGGGAGTATGCAGTATTGTATGAGTATATTCAGAGCTGGGGAGTATGCAGTATTGTACGAGTACAGTCAGAGCTGGGGAGTATGCAGTATTGCATGAGTACAGTCAGAGCTGGGGAGTATGCAGTATTGTATGAGTACAGTCAGAGATGGGGAGTATGCAGTATTGTATGAGTACAGTCAGAGATGGGGAGTATGCAGTATTGTATGAGTACAGTCAGAGCTGGGGAGTATGCAGTATTGTATGAGTACAGTCAGAGATGGGGAGTATGCAGTATTGTATGAGTACAGTCAGAGATGGGGGTTAGAGATTATTTTGTATTTCCCTCTGAAAAATGAGGCAAGCACATGATGTATAATTTGATGGTGAAGAAACGGGACATATATTTTGCTAAACCACAGGGAATTTGCTGAAGAGTCTCAGTGCACAGTTCTTCTGGGTTTAAGCTTTGTAAACCGAGCTTACTCTTTTTAACCAAATGTCTGCTAGCTCACAGACTTACTTCTGGAATCTTTATGAAATCACTTTCAAATATACTCTAGTAACATTGACCTCATTCCTTTGCAAAAAAGAAAGGAAATGTTAAAGTTGGGATAGTGAAACAACTTGTAGGACATATCGGTTACGTCCCAAATAGCACCATATTCCCTATATAGCGCCAAATTGGCCCTGGTAAAATATAGTGTACTATAAAGGGAAAAATGTGCCATTTGGGAAGTCATATTTCCAGCTGCCCCATTCTGAAGTCCCAGTTCCTCCATTTCATTCATTAATAACTCCTCCCCTACCTCCACCAGCCACCACCTCCAATATGGCTGTATGAAGTCTTCTCTTGTTGATGTGGCATTTACGCTCAAACTTAACCAGCCTCTAAAGAGTCATTTATCTTTCTGCTGTCTGTCTCTTAATGGCTGTAACTGTTCAGCTGTTCAACCACATAATGCCTCTTTTTGGGTGACTAGGAAAGGAGGCTCTTTGTCTCCGCTAACATTCTCACTAAATGTGTTACTTACTGCATCCCAATTGGCACCCTCTTCTCTTTATAGTGCACTACTTTCAACCAAGGAATAGGGTGCCATTTGGGATGCATCCACTGTGTCATGACGCTCCACTCAATGCTCAGCTCACGGCTCAGCTCACGGCTCAGCTCACGGCTCAGCCCACGGCTCAGCTCACGGCTCAGCTCACGGCTCAGCTCACGGCTCAGCTCACGGCTCAGCTCACGGCTCAGCTCACGGCTCAGCTCACAGCTCAGCCCACGGCTCAGCTCACGGCTCAGCTCACGGCTCAGCTCATGGCTCAGCTCACGGCTCAGCTCATGGCTCAGCTCACGGCTCAGCTCACGGCTCAGCTCACGGCTCAGCTCACGGCTCAGCCCCAGGCTCAGCTCACGGCTCAGCTCACGGCTCAGCTCACGGCTCAGCCCACGGCTCAGCTCACGGCTCAGCTCACGGCTCAGCTCACAGCTCAGCTCACGGCTCAGCTCACGGCTCAGCTCACGGCTCAGCTCACGGCTCAGCTCACGGCTCAGCTCACGGCTCAGCTCACGGCTCAGCTCACGGCTCAGCTCACGGCTCAGCTCACGGCTCAGCCCACGGCTCAGCTCACGGCTCAGCTCACGGCTCAGCTCACGGCTCAGCTCACGGCTCAGCTCACGGCTCAGCTCACGGCTCAGCTCACGGCTCAGCTCACGGCTCAGCTCACGGCTCAGCTCACGGCTCAGCTCACGGCTCAGCTCACGGCTCAGCTCACGGCTCAGCTCACGGCTCAGCTCACGGCTCAGCTCACGGCTCACGGCTCAGCTCACGGCTCAGCCCACGGCTCAGCTCACGGCTCAGCTCACGGCTCAGCTCACGGCTCAGCTCACGGCTCAGCTCACGGCTCAGCTCACAGCTCAGCTCACGGCTCAGCCCACGGCTTAGCTCACGGCTCAGCTCACAGCTCAGCTCACGGCCGGAACATTAAGAGTGACTGAGATAAATCATGAGATCATGTGACGTTATTGTTCTTCATTTGGAGTGGTCCCTGATATCACTACTGCACTCAACTCCACTCCTCTCCATGGTGAATAGAGAGTAGCAACTTTATCCCAACTCACCCTGCTGCCAACGCTCTAACACCCCTCATCTGGTAACAATCTCCCTAGCTTTAGCCACCCAAAGCCCCATCCATCACGCAGGCACGCACGCATTCACACATGCACACACCCTTTCACATATGCGCACTCACTTTCACATATGTGCACACACGCACACACCCACTCACACACACACACACACACACACATTCATCAGCCACTGTCATGTCTTGGCTGCAGTGAAATGTAAAAGTGTGTAAACCCCGAGAGAGAATAAATGTTCTTTTAAAATGGAAAATACTCAGTTCAGTTCAACCTTGGTTTACACACACTGTGATTGTTTTTTGGAAGAACAGAAATGAATCAGTTGTAAACGCTGTGCATTTGTTTTGAGATGAACGCAGCAGAGATTTTAAATGAAACACGTTTTGTCCTGTGAGCTACATCCCTTAGGGCTCTAGTCAACAGTAGTGCACTATATATTGAATAGGGTGCCATTTAAGACACAACCGCTGTCTGCTCATTACTCCTATGATAACAGTGGAATTAGGGCTAAATGAGTTGATATAATGCATACACACAACATTGGTTCTGATTGCTCTGCCCTTCATGTCCAACCAGACTGTCACCGCACTGTGTTTTGTTTAGGAGGAGAGAAAACAAGCACCAGATTGTTGAAGGCCCAATGAAACAGTTTCCTAGGTGCTGTAGTGTGTATGCATGCGTTGGGAATGACTGTTGCCAGATCAGAGAACATGTATGTTTGACTTCAAAGGACCAGAATCAAATCAAATCAAATGTTATTGGTCACATACACGTGATTAGCAAATGTTATTGCGGGTGTAGAGAAATGCTTGTGCTTCTAGCTCTGACAGTGCAGTAATATCTAACAAGTAATATCTAACAAATTACACAACATGTACCAAATACACACAAATCTGAGTAGGAATGAATTAAGACTATATACATATGGACGAGCGATGTCAGAGCGGAACTAAGATACAGTAGAATAATATAGAATACAGTATATACATATGAGATGAGTAATGCGAGATATGTAAACATTATTAAAGTGATTATTAGTGTTCCATTCCTTAAAGTGGCCAGTGATTCCTAGTCTATATAGGCAGTAGCCTCCATTGTGCTAGTGATGGCTGTTTAACAGTCTGATGGCCTTGAGATAGAAGCTGTTTTTCAGTCTCTCTGTCCGAGCTTTGATGCACCTGTACTGACCTTGCCTTCTGGATGATAGTTGGGGTGAACAGGCAGTGGCTCGGGTGGTTGATGTCCTTGATGATCTTTTTGACCTTCCTGTGGCATCGGGTGCTGTAGGTGTCCTGGAGGGCCGGTAGTTTGCCCCCAATAATGCATTGGGCAGACTGCACCACCCTATGGAGAGTCTTCCGGTTGCGGGCGGTGCAGTTGCTGTACCAGGCAGTGATACAGCCTGACATGCTTTCAATTGTGCATCTGTAAAAGTTTGTGAGGGTTTTAGGTGACAAGCCACATTTCTTTAGCCTCCTGATGTTGAAGAGGCTCTGTTGCGCCTTCTTCACCATGCTGTCTGTGTGGGTGGTCCATTTCAGTTTGTCAGACTGAATGTCTATGTATGGATACTTCTCATCATTCATTGCGACCATATTTTTCTGATGAATGCATTGTGAATGATTGTTGTCAGATCAGAGACTTTGTATGTATTGCTTTGGAGCAGATGGGTTCTTCTCAAAATCATCAGGCATTGCAAACATACACTAGATGACCAAAAGTATGTGGACACCTACTCGTTGAACATCGCACTCCAAAATCATGGGCATTAAAATGTAGTTTGTCCCCCCTTTGCTGCTATAACAGCCTCCACTCTTCTGAGAAGGCTTTCCACTAGATGTTGGAACATTGCTGCAGGGACTTGCTTCTAGTCAGCCACAAGAGCATTAGTGAGATCGGGCACTGATGTTGGGCGATTTAGCCAGGCTCGCAGTCGTCGTTGAAATTCATCCCAAAGGTGTTTGATGGGGTTGAGGTCAGGGCTTTGTGCAGGCCAGTCAAGTTCTTCCACACCGATCTCAAAAAACAATTTCTGTATGGGCCACGCTGAAACAGGAAAGGGCCTTCTCCAAACTGTTGCCACAAAGTTGGAAACACAGAATAGTCTAGAATGTAATTGTACAGTATGTAATAGGGTTAAGAATTCCCTTCACTGGAACTAATGGGCCCAAACCATGAAAAACAGCCCCAGACCATTATTCCCCCATCCACCAAACTTTACAGTTGGCACTATGCATTGGGGCAGGTAGTGTTCTCTTGGCTTCCACCAAACCCAAATTCGTCCTTCGGACTGCCAGATGGGGAAGTCCAATGGCGGCAAATTTACGCCACTCCAGCTGACGCTGCTCGGCCTTCCAGAGGCAGTCTGGAATTCGGTAGTGAGTGTTGCAACCGAGGACAGATGATTTTTGCGCGCTTCACGGCTGAGCTGTTGTTGTTCCTAGACCTTTCCACTTTCAAATAACAGCAGTTCCCCGGGCAGCTCTAGAAGGGCAGACATTTTATCAACTGACTTGTGGGAAAGGTGGCATCCAAAGACGGTGCCATGATTAAAGTCACAGAACTCTTCAATAAGGTCATTCTACTGCCAATGTTTGTCTGTGTAGATTGCATGGCTGTGTGCTCGATTTTATACACCTGTCAGCAATGGGTGTGGTTGAAGTAGCCGAATCCACTAATTTGAAGGGGTGTCCACATACAGTACGTTTGTATATACAGTATAGTGTATTTATCTATCCATGCATGCTAGCTCACTGATTCCATGCTGTCTGACACCTACAGATGTGGATAGATGACTGTAGTAACGCAGTGTGACGAGAAGGTAAGATGGCCCTCAGCTATCTACCAGACATAAAACATGTTAGAGGACTTAAGAACACCGATAGAAAGTAAGACTAGCAGTCTGTATGGACAACAGCTTAAAAGAAAGCTCTGAGCACTCTATTGTCCAGTTTCGCACGCACGCACGCACACACACACACACACACACACACACACACACACACACACACACACACACGTTTTCCCTACCGTTGGGAAGAAGCATTAAGTCTGATAACAACAGACCTACGCACGCACACACGCACGCACGCACGCACGCACGCACGCACGCACGCACGCACACACACACACACACACACACACACACACACACACACACACACACACACACACACACACACACACACACATTAACTGATAACACAGACACACACAGCCATCAGACTGCTGAACACTTGAACTGGACACCAGCTGCTCTGACACACACACACACCCACACACACACACACACACACACACACACACACACACACACACACACACACACACACACACACACACACACACACACACACACACACACACACACACACACACACACACACCCTACACACACATCACAACTGCTGCTACCTGACTCTTATTATACTGCTCAATTTATACACCTGACCCCCCCTTCCCCAATACCATGTACATACTGGACAGTACATTGTTCCTTCCTGTATTATACTTATGCTAAGATATGTATTCTATTCTACTGAGCCATTTACTTTATGTTCATATTGTTATCTTTTATTATTTCTTATTGTTGTTGCTTTGCTGATAAGGAACCTGCAAGTAAGCATTTCATTTGATGGGGTATACCATGTGTATCCTGTACATAAGACTAATAAAACTTAAAACTTGAAACACACACACTGCCGTCCTGCCTCCTGTCCTGAGCCCTGCGCCTGGAGTTGTACCGTCAGGAAGTTGGAGGTCAGAAGTCAAAACAGGCCTGGCCCAGTGGATTTTGGGATGGTGGATGTCTCAGAGACTTGGGTGTGATTAAACCCTAAATTAAATTAAACCCTATTCCCTATATAGTGCACTACTTCTGACCAGGGCCCATAGGGAATAGGGTGCCATTTTGAATGTATTTTAAGAGCCCTGCCTGGCTGCTGGCCGGTTATAATGCCAGTTATAATGAGTCAGACAAAGACAGCAGGCGAGAGCAGAGCAGGCCAGGGAGGCTTTCACTCCCTCAATCCCCGTGTCAACAGGCCAGACAGGAGATGGAGTGATAGAGATGGGGGAGAGACGGGGGGAGAGAGAGAGTGAGAGGAAGGACAAAGTGACAGAAAGAGAGAGGAGGACAGTGAGAGAGAGAGAGAGAGAGAGACAGAGGTGGAGGACAATTCCTCAGCTGTTGAAACGTGAGTGGTCTGTCAGTTTTCTCTGTTTATTCAATATCGCAAGTGTGAGTGTGAGATCTGGGGGGTTAGACTGAGCTGTGACAGACAATATGAGACTACACCAACACAAACCACACCAGCTCTGGAATCCTCTCTCTCCTCCTTCTACCTCTCTACAGTCAGTAAAATAAAGCAATGGCACTCCACATTGCTTAAATTGTATTTTATTGTCAATTAATTTATTATTTTATTTGAACAAATGTTTCTTTTTTATTATCTCAGTGGAGGCTGCTGAGGGGAGAACGGCTCATAATAATGTCTGGAACAGAGCAGATGGAATGGCATCAACCACCTGGAAACCATGTGTTTGATGTATTTGACACCATTCCAACTATTCTGCTCCAGTCATTACCACAAACCATATTCTCCCCAATTAAGGTGCCACCAACCTCCTGTGCTGCAACCTTGTTACTTTCATTCAGGTCGGTGTGGTTGTCTTATAATTTGAAGAGGTCAAGATGCGAAACATCCCTGTAAAAGGCCTGCGATGCTAACCGAACAGACTGAACAGACCCATCCCATCAGTCCTACTCTCTAACCTCCACTTTCTCTCTGACCAGTACTGTAATCCAATGCCTTCCACTGCCAGCTAACTTCACTCTGATAATCACAGCAATTTGTCTTCAGTTTATATTTCAAACTCAAACTTGGATGGCTGCCTACCTTTCTCTATTGCATCAGTGAGAGTTGCTTATTCACACAAACAACTGGTTTATATCTAACAATGGCTGACTTGAGAGAATGAGGGAGAGGAAGAGAGAAGGAGACAGAGAGGGAGAGACAAGGAGACAGAGAGGAAGAGAGAAGGAGACAGAGAGGGAGAGACAAGGAGACAGAGAGGGAGAGACAAGGAGACAGAGAGGGAGAGACAAGGAGAAAGAGAGGGAGAGACAAGGAGACAGAGGGAGAGACAAGGAGACAGAGAGGATGAGAGAAGGAGACAGAGAGGGAGAGACAAGGAGACAGAGAGGGAGAGACACGGAGACAGAGAGGGAGAGACAAGGAGACAGAGAGGGAGAGAGAAGGAGACAGAGAGGGAGAGACAAGGAGACAGAGAGGGAGAGACAAGGAGACAGAGAGGGAGAGAGAATGAGACAGAGAGGGAGAGACAAGGAGACAGAGAGGAAGAGAGAAGGAGACAGAGAGGGAGAGACACATTTACATTTACATTTAAGTCATTTAGCAGACGCTCTTATCCAGAGCGACTTACAAATTGGTGCATTCACCTTATGACATCCAGTGGAAGACAGAGAGGGAGAGACAAGGAGACAGAGAGGGAGAGACAAGGAGACAGAGAGGGAGAGACAAGGAGAGACAAGGAGACAGTGAGGGATAGAGACAAGGAGAGACAAGGAGACAGAAAGGGAGAGACAAGGAGACAGAGAGGGAGAGACAAGGAGACAGAGAGGGAGAGACAAGGAGACAGAGAAGGAGAGACAAGGAGACAGAAAGGGAGAGACAAGGAGACAGAGAGGGAGAGACAAGGAGACAGAGAGGGAGAGACAAGGAGACAGAGAAGGAGAGACAAGGAGACAGAGAGGGAGAGACAAGGAGACAGAGAGGGAGAGACAAGGAGACAGAGAGGGAGAGACAAGGAGAGACAAGGAGACAGAGAGGGAGAGACAAGGAGACAGAGAGGGAGAGACAAGGAGAGATAAGGAGAGGGAAAGACAAGGAGACAGAGAGGGAGAGACAAGGAGAGATAAGGAGAGGGAGAAAGGGTCCATCTGCCCGGTGTTCCATGTCCAACAAACTGTTTGAACTCTTCCTTCATCAGTTATTAGTTTCCGTTCTGTAATAACACGACTGAGTGGCTGGAGCAGGGTTAAGTCTTTCTGGAGGAGTCCCGCACAACGCAGCTGCTCTCTGTCTCTCTCAGCGTGTGTGTGTGTGTGTGTGTGTGTGTGTGTGTGTGTGTGTGTGTGTGTGTGTGTGTGTGTGTGTGTGTGTGTGTGTGTGTGTGTGTGTGTGCTTCATGGAGTGTAGTTTTGATAGGGTGTGACAGTATGTTTCTGTGCTGTGTCACACATGGCACCCTGTTACCTACATAGCACATTAAGTTTGACCAGGGCTTGCAGACTATGTGTCCAGCTGGTTGTAGTATGGTTGTACGGCTGGAGGTGCTGAGTGTTCCATTAGTTGCAACATGCAACAGTTAAAGCAGTCCAGCAATGGCACATAATCTAATTCTGTGCAAACACACACACACACACACACACACACACACACACACACACACACACACACACACACACACACACACACACACACACACACACACACACACACACACACACACACACACACACACACACACACACACACACACACACACATATGTGCATGGACCTACACACTGATGCACAGTTCAGGTTTCCTGACAGTCAAATATCTGCATGTGACTGATTACAGAGAATAATTTTGACAGAATTAGTTTGAGGGAGTCACCTCTACAAAGCTGTGTAGTATCTAAGTATTGTTCCTGTGTTATGGGACTGTACTCTAATAAAGAAGCATTGGAACTCTCAGTGAGCACGTTAAGACCCTGTCCCTCTGTCCCCAGTCAAAGCCCAGAGGAACGCTTGTCTGTGTACCACGGTGTGTAAGTTCACAGTTACTGGAAAAACATTGTCAGGATAAATGAGACGTTTACACCGTTGCTTCAGCTCCTGTTTCAACATGACATGTCTATTTCCACTCAGCTCTACCTCGTTAACAGATCTCTGTCTCGGAGTCTCTGTCCTCTGCTCTGTTTCTTCTGTCTCGAAGTCTCTGCCCTCTGTGCTGTTTCTTCTGTCTCGGAGTCTCTGCCCTCTGTGCTGTTTCTTCTGTCTCTGAGTCTCTGCCCTCTGTTCTGTTCTGTTTCTTCTGTCTCTGAGTCTCTGCCCTCTGTTCTGTGCTGTTTCTTCTGTCTCTGAGTCTCTGCCCTCTGTTCTGTGCTGTTTCTTCTGTCTCTGAGTCTCTGCCCTCTGTGCTGTTTCTTCTGTCTCTGAGTCTCTGCCCTCTGTGCTGTTTCTTCTGTCTCTGAGTCTCTGCCCTCTGTTCTGTTCTGTTTCTTCTGTCTCTGAGTCTCTGCCCTCTGTGCTGTTTCTTCTGTCTCTGAGTCTCTGCCCTCTGTTCTGTTCTGTTTCTTCTGTCTCTGAGTCTCTGCCCTCTGTTCTGTTTCTTCTGTCTCTGAGTCTCTGCCCTCTGTGCTGTTTCTTCTGTCTCTGAGTCTCTGCCCTCTGTTCTGTTCTGTTTCTTCTGTCTCTGAGTCTCTGCCCTCTGTTCTGTTTCTTCTGTCTCTGAGTCTCTGCCCTCTGTTCTGTTTCTTCTGTCTCTGAGTCTCTGCCCTCTGTTCTGTTTCTTCTGTCTCGGAGTCTCTGCCCTCTGTGCTGTTTCTTCTGTCTCTGAGTCTCTGCCCTCTGTTCTGTTCTGTTTCTTCTGTCTCTGAGTCTCTGCCCTCTGTTCTGTTTCTTCTGTCTCTGAGTCTCTGCCCTCTGTTCTGTTTCTTCTGTCTCTGAGTCTCTGCCCTCTGTTCTGTTCTGTTTCTTCTGTCTCGGAGTCTCTGCCCTCTGTTCTGTTTCTTCTGTCTCTGAGTCTCTGCCCTCTGTTCTGTTTCTTCTGTCTCTGAGTCTCTGTCCTCTGCTCTGTTCTGTTTCTGAGTCTCTGCCCTCTGCTCTGTTCTGTTTCTTCTGTCTCGGAGTCTCTGCCCTCTGCTCTGTTCTGTTTCTTCTGTCTCGGAGTCTCTGCCCTCTGCTCTGTTCTGTTTCTTCTGTCTCTGAGTCTCTGCCCTCTGTACTGTTCTGTTTCTTCTGTCTCGGAGTCTCTGCCCTCTGCTCTGTTCTGTTTCTTCTGTCTCGGAGTCTCTGCCCTCTGCTCTGTTCTGTTTCTTCTGTCTCTGAGTCTCTGCCCTCTGTTCTGTTCTGTTTCTTCTGTCTCGGAGTCTCTGCCCTCTGTACTGTTCTGTTTCTTCTGTCTCGGAGTCTCTGCCCTCTGCTCTGTTCTGTTTCTTCTGTCTCGGAGTCTCTGCCCTCTGCTCTGTTCTGTTTCTTCTGTATCGGAGTCTCTGCCCTCTGCTCTGTTCTGTTTCTTCTGTCTCGGAGTCTCTGCCCTCTGCTCTGCTCTGTTTCTTCTGTCTCGGAGTCTCTGCCCTCTGTTCTGTTTCTTCTGTCTCGGAGTCTCTGCCCTCTGTGCTGTTTCTTCTGTCTCGGAGTCTCTGCCCTCTGCTCTGTTTCTTCTGTCTCGGAGTCTCTGCCCTCTGCTCTGTTTCTTCTGTCTCAGAGTCTCTGTCCTCTGTTCTGTTTCTTCTGTCTCAGAGTCTCTGCCCTCTGCTCTGTTTCTTCTGTCTCGGAGTCTCTGCCCTCTGTTCTGTTTCTTCTGTCTCGGAGTCTCTGCCCTCTGCTCTGTTTCTTCTGTCTCGGAGTCTCTGTCCTCTGTGCTGTTTCTTCTGTCTCGGAGTCTCTGCCCTCTGCTCTGTTTCTTCTGTCTCGGAGTCTCTGCCCTCTGTGCTGTTTCTTCTGTCTCTGAGTCTCTGCCCTCTGTTCTGTTCTGTTTCTTCTGTCTCTGAGTCTCTGCCCTCTGTTCTGTTCTGTTTCTTCTGTCTCTGAGTCTCTGCCCTCTGTTCTGTTCTGTTTCTTCTGTCTCGGAGTCTCTGCCCTCTGTGCTGTTTCTTCTGTCTCTGAGTCTCTGCCCTCTGTTCTGTTCTGTTTCTTCTGTCTCTGAGTCTCTGCCCTCTGTTCTGTTCTGTTTCTTCTGTCTCTGAGTCTCTGCCCTCTGTGCTGTTTCTTCTGTCTCGGAGTCTCTGCCCTCTGCTCTGTTTCTTCTGTCTCGGAGTCTCTGCCCTCTGCTCTGTTTCTTCTGTCTCGGAGTCTCTGTCCTCTGTTCTGTTTCTTCTGTCTCTGAGTCTCTGCCCTCTGTTCTGTTTCTTCTGTCTCTGAGTCTCTGCCCTCTGCTCTGTTTCTTCTGTCTCGGAGTCTCTGCCCTCTGCTCTGTTCTGTTTCTTCTGTCTCGGAGTCTCTGCCCTCTGTTCTGTTTCTTCTGTCTCGGAGTCTCTGCCCTCTGCTCTGTTCTGTTTCTTCTGTCTCGGAGTCTCTGCCCTCTGTCTGTTCTGTTTCTTATGTCTCGGAGTCTCTGCCCTCTGCTCTGTTCTGTTTCTTCTGTCTCGGAGTCTCTGCCCTCTGTACTGTTCTGTTTCTTCTGTCTCGGAGTCTCTGCCCTCTGCTCTGTTCTGTTTCTTCTGTCTCGGAGTCTCTGCCCTCTGTACTGTTCTGTTTCTTCTGTCTCGAGTCTCTGCCCTCTGCTCTGTTTCTTCTGTCTCGGAGTCTCTGCCCTCTGTTCTGTTCTGTTTCTTCTGTCTCGGAGTCTCTGCCCTCTGTTCTGTTTCTTCTGTCTCGGAGTCTCTGCCCTCTGTTCTGTTTCTTCTGTCTCGGAGTCTCTGCCCTCTGTTCTGTTTCTTCTGTCTCGGAGTCTCTGCCCTCTGCTCTGTTCTGTTTCTTCTGTCTCGGAGTCTCTGCCCTCTGCTCTGTTCTGTTTCTTTCTGTTTCTCTGTCCCTCTGCTCTGCTCTGTTTCTTCTGTCTCCAGTCTCTCCATTGTTCTGTTCTTCTTTGAGTCTCTGCCCTCTGTCTGTTTCTTCTTCTCCATGTCCCTCTGTGCTGTTTCTTCTGTCTGGAGTCTGTGTCTCTGTTTCTTCTGTCTCAGAGTGTGCCCTCTGTCTGTTTCTTCTGTCTGGTCTCCTCCTCTGTTCTGTTTCTTCTGTCTCAGAGTCTCTGCCTGCTCTGGTCCTCAGGTTGTTCTGTTTCTTCTGAAACAGGAGACTCTGCCCTCTGCTCTGTTTCCTGTCTGGAGTCTCTGCCCTCTGAGAAGTTTCTTCTGGAGTCTCTGCCCTCCTCTGTTTCTTCTGTCTCTGAGTCTCTGCACCTCCCACCTCAGTCTCTCCCTGGCCCCAGTGGTCCTCTTGCTGCTTCTGTCTCTGAGTCTCTGCCCTCTGAGCTTCTATCCTAGAGTGTCTGTTGGTGTCTGGGAGTCTCTGCCCTCTGTGCTGTTTCTTCTGTCTCAAAGTCTCTGCCCTCTGTGTGCACGTCTCTGCCCTCTGTTCTGTTTCTTCTGTCTCTGAGTCACTGCCCTCTGTTCTGTTTCTTCTGTCTGTGAGTCTCTGCCCTCTGCTCTGTTTCTTCTGTCTGAGTCTCTGTCTGCTCTGAGTTTCTTCTGTCCAGGAGACTGCTCTGTTCTGTTTCTTCTGTCCGAGTCTCTGACCAGCTCTGTTCTGTTTCTTCTGTCTAGTCTTGCCCCTGAGTGTTTCTTAGTCTGTGGAAGTCTCTGCCCTCTGCTCTGTTCTGTTTCTTCTGTCTTTGCCCCCTGTTCTGTTTCTTCTGTCTCGGAGTCTCTCCCTCCACCTCACCTGCCCTCTTCCATCGGAGTCTCCCCTCTGTTCTGTTCTGTTTCACCTCTACCTGGAGTCTCTGCCCCTGTTCTGTTTCTTCTGTCTCCATCCTGCCCTCTGTTCTGTTTCTTCTCCACCTCTGTTCTGTTTCTTCTGTCTCGGAGTCTCTGCCCTCTGCTCTGTTCTGTTTCTTCTGTCTCCATGTCTTCCATTCTTCTGTTGTTTTGGCTTCAGTCACATCTTCTCCATGTCCCCGTGGTGTGTCTCTAAGTGTGGGTCTGTGTGTGTGAGAGTGTGTTTGTCTGGGTATGTGAGTCTGGTCTCCTCCACTACCCCACATCCTGCCTGACGGTCCTCAGGTTGTTTGTGAAACAGGAGACTAGGAGTCCTGTGGGACGAAACAGAGAAGAGGAGGCCCTCCCCCTCACCTACTTACTCACCTCCCACCTCACCTCCCTGGCCCCAGTGGTCCCTTATGCCCCTAAAACCCTGAGCTTCTATCCTAGAGTGTATGTTGGTGTGGGTGTGTGTGCAACTGTGTGTGCAAATGTGTGTGCACGTGTGTGCATGCGTGCACGTGTGTGTTTGCGTGTGTGACCATGCATGCGTGTGTGCCTGTGAGGTAGATGTCACAGGAGACTGCCTGGGTCCGGCTAGACCAGAGAACAATGTTTTTCTTAGATTGTCCCTGAGTGGTGGTAGCCTGTGGAAGGCGATGCTGCTCTGGCTTCTTTCCCCATCTCCATCCCTCTCTCCACCTCTCCCTCCATCCCCATCTCCACCTCTCCCTCTCTCCACCTCCCTATCCCCATCTCCATCCCTCTACCTCCCTCCACCTCTCCCTCCATCCCCATCTCCATCCCTCTCTCCACCTCCCTATCCCCTCTCCATCCCTCCCTCCACTCTCCCTCCATCCACCCATCCCTCCACCTCCCTCCCTCCACTCTACCCCCTCCACCTCCCTCCCCCTCTCCATCCCTCTCTCCACCTCCCTATCCCCATCTCCATCCCTCTCTCCACCTCCCTATCCCCATCTCCATCCCTCTCTCCACCTCCCTATCCCCATCTCCATCCCTCTCTCCACCTCCCTATCCCCATCTCCCCTCTCTCCACCTCCCTATCCCCATCTCCATCCCTCCTCCACCTCCCTATCCCCATCTCCATCCCTCTCTCCACCTCCCTATCCCCATCTCCATCCCTCTCTCCACCTCCCTATCCCCATCTCCATCCCTCTCTCCACCTCCCTATCCCCATCTCCATCCCTCTCTCCACCTCCCTATCCCCATCTCCATCCCTCTCTCCACCTCCCTATCCCCATCTCCATCCCTCTCTCCACCTCCCTATCCCCATCTCCATCCCTCTCTCCACCTCCCTATCCCCATCTCCATCCCTCTCTCCACCTCCCTATCCCCATCTCCATCCCTCTCTCCACCTCCCTATCCCCATCTCCATCCCTCTCTCCACCTCCCTATCCCCATCTCCATCCCTCTCTCCACCTCCCTATCCCCATCTCCATCCCTCTCTCCACCTCCCTGTCCTCATCTCCATCCCTCTCTCCACCTCCCTATCCCCATCTCCATCCCTCTCTCCACCTCCCTATCCCCATCTCCATCCCTCTCTCCACCTCCCTATCCCCATCTCCATCCCTCTCTCCACCTCCCTATCCCCATCTCCATCCCTCTCTCCACCTCCCTATCCCCATCTCCATCCCTCTCTCCACCTCCCTATCCCCATCTCCATCCCTCTCTCCACCTCCCTATCCCCATCTCCATCCCTCTCTCCACCTCCCTATCCCCATCTCCATCCCTCTCTCCACCTCCCGGTCCCCATCTCCATCCCTCTCTCCACCTCCCTATCCTCATCTCCATCCCTCTCTCCACCTCCCTATCCCCATCTCCATCCCTCTCTCCACCTCCCTATCCTCATCTCCATCCCTCTCTCCACCTCCCTATCCCCATCTCCATCCCACTCTCCTGCTCTTTCTTTTATTTCCCTGTTCCACTCCAATTTTTCAAAACATTTTAGCACCGGCAGTGCTCAATGAATACTGATAATTTTTTCTCAGACTGTTCCTGAGTAGCTTGTGCCATGGTAGCAGGCTTACTCTACCATGCTTACTGTTATGCTGTATCTACAGGATGCACCCGTCTGACTGTCAGTGTTCCCAGTGCAGCTAGAGGGTTAGCTGTGTGCTACTTTCAGTGTACCAGGCCTTATCTTCAGGTCTGTGACTCCTGCACCACTATTAGTGGTAATAGATTTCAGTTGTGTTTCTATTGGAGTTTTCCTCTCTGTCCTGAAGCTGTTGTGCCTTTCAAATTTGTTAGAGCCCAACTGAGGCAGCTATACTATTCTGGAATACATTACGAATCCATTGACAACAATAAACCAAATGTTTTCTTGGAAGGAGTGTGAGGAAATGTTTTAGCTGGGTGACGTTTTTCATATCTGGGATGTTCCACATCTCCTGCCAAGCCTGGGAATGTAAAATCAAAGAACGCTGGCTAGAATGGAAAGAGAGAGAACTTGTTTCATTGTGAAGCCAGTGAATTCCATAGCATGTGAAATAAAAGAACAAGAGACTCAGCGCTCCACCCCTCCACCCCCCTTACACACCCCCTCTCCTACCCCTCCACCCTCGTCCCTCAAACTTAGACAACCATGCTATGAAATCCAATAACTCCCTTGCATGGTACATTACAAAATATTTTCCTTGGGCCCATGTAGGAGCAGTGAGAAAGCTGTGAAAGGCGTGGTGTGATATGATGTGGGTTGTAGACTGCTGAGAGGCTGGGTGGTGGGCCGCTTGGGCTCTCTAGGCATGCAGCTGTCTGGTGGTGGTCTCTCTTGCTTTCTCGATTGCTCTCTTTCTTTCTTTCTTTCTTTCTTTCTTTCTCTCTTTCTCCACCTTTTCTCTCTCATTTTCCCTCCCTCTTTTCTCTCTCTCTCTCTTATCTCTGTCTCTCTGTCTCTCTCTTTGCCCATGACTACCTTTACACTTGGTCCAGGTGGGAGTATCTGTGAACTCGGCACTACGAGGGGTGCTGGGGGATCGAGGGGAGAGCAACACACTTTGGGTGCCAGCTTTAGCAGGCATTCCATCAACACCAGCATGGCTGCTGTCAGCTGGACTAATCTGCAGCCAACTGTTGTAAAAATAGGGAGTTATTTTTCCCCTGGATCACCAGTGGGATAGCTGGGTCTGGATCTCAGGATGGGCTGGTGGGAGACTGGAGAGGGGGGGATAATCCCCCAGTTGTTCCCCTGATTGAAAAGCAAATACATCTTTCATTGCTGCTGTCATAAAATCTCCCACTTCTCAAAGCCCCATAATTAACAGTTATATAAATAACCTATGTCTCCCAAATGGTACTCTATTCACTATACACTGCACCACTTTCTGGTCAAAGTAGCACACTAAATAGGGAATAGGGTGCAATTTTGGATGCAGACTAGGCCTACTGCTGATATTAATTATTGATATGACTTAATATTAATATATTGATAATTATTCATGTGAGTTTCAATGCTACTGCTACTACTACTGCTTTGAATGGTACAGTAGCAGCAATATCAGTAGTAGGTATAGTAGCTGTGGGAAAGAGACTAAACATACTGCATATTTTATGTTCTGGAAGACACAGGCAGACAGACAGGAGAGTTTGGAGTTTAGGATGTGATAATGTTGAGTATGTGATAATGTGGTAATGTTGAGAATTTGATCATGTTAAGGATGTGACAGTGTTGAGAATCTGACAGTGTTGAGGATGTAATCATGTTTAGGATGTAATCATGTTGAGGATGTGATCATGTTTAGGATGTAATCATGTTGAGGATGTAATCATGTTGAGGATGTAATCATGTTTAGGATGTGATCATGTTGAGGATGTAATCATGTTGAGGATGTGATCATGTTTAGGATGTGATCATGTTGAGGATGTAATCATGTTGAGGATGTAATCATGTTTAGGATGTAATCATGTTGAGGATGTAATCATGTTTAGGATGTGATCATGTTGAGGATGTAATCATGTTGAGGATGTAATCATGTTTAGGATGTAATCATGTTTAGGATGTAATCATGTTTAGGATGTAATCATGTTGAGGATGTAATCATGTTTAGGATGTGATCATGTTGAGGATGTAATCATGTTTAGGATGTAATCATGTTTAGGATGTGATCATGTTGAGGATGTGATCATGTTGAGGATGTAATCATGTTGAGGATGTGATCATGTTGAGGATGTAATCATGTTTGAGGATGTGATCATGTTGAGGATGTAATCATGTTTAGGATGTAATCATGTTGAGGATGTAATCATGTTTAGGATGTAATCATGTTTAGGATGTGATCATGTTGAGGATGTAATCATGTTGAGGATGTGATCATGTTGAGGATGTGATAATGTTTAGGATGTGATCATGTTTAGGATGTGATCATGTTGAGGATGTGATAATGTTTAGGATGTGATCATGTTGAGGATGTAATCATGTTGAGGATGTAATCATGTTGAGGATGTAATCATGTTTAGGATGTAATCATGTTGAGGATGTGATCATGTTGAGGATGTAATCATGTTGAGGATGTGATAATGTTTAGGATGTGATCATGTTGAGGATGTAATCATGTTGAGGATGTAATCATGTTGAGGATGTAATCATGTTGAGGATGTAATCATGTTGAGGATGTGATCATGTTGAGGATGTAATCATGTTTAGGATGTGATCATGTTGAGGATGTAATCATGTTTAGGATGTAATCATGTTTAGGATGTGATCATGTTGAGGATGTGATCATGTTGAGGATGTAATCATGTTGAGGATGTAATCATGTTGAGGATGTGATCATGTTTAGGATGTGATCATGTTGAGGATGTGATAATGTTTAGGATGTAATCATGTTGAGGATGTGATCATGTTGAGGATGTAATCATGTTGAGGATGTGATCATGTTTAGGATGTAATCATGTTGAGGATGTGATCATGTTGAGGATGTGATCATGTTTAGGATGTGATAATGTTGAGGATGTGATAATGTTTAGGATGTGATAATGTTGAGGATGTAATCATGTTTAGGATGTGATCATGTTTAGGATGTAATCATGTTGAGGATGTAATCATGTTTAGGATGTGATCATGTTTAGGATGTAATCATGTTGAGGATGTAATCATGTTTAGGATGTGATCATGTTGAGGATGTGATCATGTTTAGGATGTGATCATGTTGAGGATGTGATAATGTTTAGGATGTAATCATGTTTAGGATGTGATCATGTTGAGGATGTGATAATGTTTAGGATGTGATCATGTTGAGGATGTGATCATGTTTAGGATGTACATGTAATCATGTTTAGGATGTGATCATGTTGAGGATGTGATAATGTTTAGGATGTGATCATGTTGAGGATGTAATCATGTTTAGGATGTGATCATGTTGAGGATGTGATAATGTTTAGGATGTGATCATGTTTAGGATGTGATCATGTTGAGGATGTGATAATGTTTAGGATGTAATCATGTTGAGGATGTAATCATGTTTAGGATGTGATCTTGTTGAGGATGTGATAATGTTTAGGATGTGATCATGTTGAGGATGTAATCATGTTTAGGATGTGATAATGTTTAGGATGTGATAATGTTTAGGATGTGATCATGTTGAGGATGTAATAATGTTTAGGATGTGATCATGTTGAGGATGTAATCATGTTTAGGATGTGATCATGTTGAGGATGTGATAATGTTTAGGATGTGATCATGTTTAGGATGTGATCATGTTGAGGATGTGATAATGTTTAGGATGAGATCATGTTGAGGATGTAATCATGTTTAGGATGTGATCATGTTGAGGATGTGATAATGTTTAGGATGTAATCATGGTTCGATGTTTAGCATATGGTAGCAGAGCAGCTTTAAATGCTCCTGTTATCTAGTCCTAGATCAACATGCAAGGAGGATAGGGTTAGGGGTCAGGGGTCAGGGGTTAGAGGTCAGGGGCTGGCCAGCAGAAGGCCCATTGACTCTACTAGCCCTGTGGAACATAGTCCCTTCTCTAGTGTTAACCAGTCAACACACGTAGGGCTAGACTTCTCTAGTGCTGTCTCTATATATTTCTCTCCACAATGAAACCTAATTAGCTCAATTTCATGGTGGAGCATTCTGGCCTTTGTGAGTTTGTAAGTTATATATCAGCATACATACAAATGATTTAAGCCAGGCCAAACCAAGCTGTATGTGAACTGAAGTTGTTAAAAAGCAATTTTGCCTCTCCTGCTTTCCCTCTCTATTTTTTCTCTCTCTCTCTCTCTCTCTCTCTCTCTCTCTCTCTCTCTCTCTCTCTCTCTCTCTCTCTCTCTCTCTCTCTCTCTCTGCCCCTCCTCTCTTTCTCTGCCCCCCTTTATCTCTCTCTCTGATCCCCCTTCTCTCTCTCTCTCGCTCTCTCTCTCTGCCCCCCTTTCTCTCTCTCTGCTCCCCCTTCTCTCTCTCTGTCTCATTGTCTCTCTTGCTCTCTGCCCCCTTCTCTCTCTCTCGCTCACCGCCCCTCTCGCTCTCCCTCTCATCTTGTATTTCTCTCTCTCTCACCCCCATTCTCTCTTTCACCCTCTCTCTCTCTCCTTCTCTCTCTCACTCACCTTCCCTCCATGTCTTTTACAGACCTGGTCTGTTTTTGCCATTAGTCACCAGGGTTCAGCATGGTGGAGCTGGAGAGGAGGAGGCTGGAGAGGGTTTGGGCAAATCAAATCAAATGTTATTGGTCACATACACATATTTAGCAGATGTTATTGCAGGTGTAGAGAAATGCTTGTGTTCCTAGCTCCAGCAATAATATCTAACAATACATTAAATGTAAATGTAATACGCAAAACATAAAAAGTAAAATAATGGAAAATAAGATATATAGACATATTAGGACAAGCAATGGTCAGAGTCCGAATTATAAATATATATGTATATGATGGGATGAAAAGACATTATGAACAGCATTATGGATAGAATATGTAGTATATCTGAAGAATATGCAGGATAGAATATATATATGTACAGCAATAATGAAATAGGATGGGCCATGACTAGAATACAGTATATACTTGTGAATTTGGTCAAACTGTATGAAAACATTATTAATTAAAGTGACCAGTGTTCCATGACTATGTACATAGGGTCTCTAAGGTGAAGGGTTGAGTAATCGGGTGTTCACCTGATAGTGACAGTGACTAATGTTCAGGGCAGGGTGAGGGGTCCGGATAGTGACAGTGACTAATGTTCTGGGCAGGGTGAGGGGGCCGGATAGTGACAGTGACTAATGTTCAGGGCAGGGTGCTTGGAGGGGGCCGGATAGTGACAGTGACTAATGTTCAGGGCAGGGTGCTTGGAGGGGCCGGATAGTGACAGTGACTAATGTTCAGGGCAGGGTGCTTGGAGGGGGCCGGATAGTGACAGTGACTAATGTTCAGGGCAGGGTGCTTGGAGGGGGCCGGATAGTGACAGCGACTAATGTTCAGGGCAGGGTGCTTGGAGGGGGCCGGATAGTGACAGCGACTAATGTTCAGGGCAGGGTGCTTGGAGGGGGCCGGATAGTGACAGCGACTAATGTTCAGGGCAGGGTGCTTGGAGGGGGCCGGATAGTGACAGCGACTAATGTTCAGGGCAGGGTGCTTGGAGGGGGCCGGATAGTGACAGCGACTAATGTTCAGGGCAGGGTGCTTGGAGGGGGCCGGATAGTGACAGCGACTAATGTTCAGGGCAGGGTGCTTGGAGGGGGCCGGATAGTGACAGCGACTAATGTTCAGGGCAGGGTGCATGGAGGGGGCCGGATAGTGACAGTGACTCATGTTCAGGGCAGGGTGCTTGGAGGGGGCCGGATAGTGACAGTGACTAATGTTCAGGGCAGGGTGCTTGGAGGGGCCGGATAGTGACAGTGACTAATATTCAGGGCAGGGTGAGGGGTCCGGATAGTGACAGTGACAAATATTCAGGGCAGGGTGAGGGGGCCGGATAGTGACAGTGACTAATGTTCAGGGCAGGGTGAGGGGTCCGGATAGTGACAGTGACTAATGTCCAGGGCAGGGTGCTTGGAGGGGTCTGGCTTGTGGGGACTATTTAACAGTCTGATGGCTTTGAGATAGATGCAGTTTTTCAGTTTCTCATCCTCAGCTTTGAAGCACCTGTACTGACCTCGCCTTCTGGATGGTATAGCGGGGTGAACAAGCCGTGGCTCCTTGATGATCTTCTTGGCCTTCCTGTGACATCGGGTGCTGTAGGTGTCCTGGAGGGCAAGTAGTTTGCCCCCGGTGATGCGTTTGGAAGACTGCACCACCCTCTGGAGAGCCCTGTGGTTGCAGTTGCCATACCAGGCGGTGATACAGCCTGACAGGATACTCTCAATGTATGTTTGTGAGGGTCTTAGGGGCCAAACCGATTTTCGGGGGGTGGAGGTCAGAGAGGGTGTGGGCTGAGGTTGAGGGGATGTGTCAGTCTCGGGGCTCTGGGACTTGTTCTATTTCTCTGTAAGGCTTTGAACGGAGCTAAGAAGAAGGAAAAACGCTGAGAAGGAGAAACGGAGAGAAGTGGAGATGGAGAGAAGAGAGGTAGACACAGGTGGAGATGAAGAGACAGTGAGCGCTGAGATAAAGAGAAGAGGAAGACAGGATGGACAATGAATCAAGGGACCCTGGAGGAACAGAGTAAGAGAGGGGAGATGGAGGTTAAGGGAGAAAAGAGAGGATAGATGGAAGTTAAGGGAGAAAAGAGGGGATAGATTGAGGTCAGGAAGCCTGACTGTGCAGGAGACTGTGTCAGAATAAAGTCATAGGCTCTTTGAAAGATGTTCTTTCCAGCACTACTATACAAGCATTTTGTGAATACAATGACTCATAGGGTATCATCTGCAGTCATCATCCAGAGGTGAAAGAAGAGGTTAGAAAGTGTGAAATTATTTTAAGGCCATGTGACTTTGTCTAACTCTACAGGTATGTATTCATAAAGCGTCTCAGAGTAGGAGTGCGATCTAGGATCAGGTCCCTGTCTCCATGTAATCATATTCATCATTACTTAAAAGGATAAACTGTTCCACTCCTACTCTGATAAGCTTTCTACCAGTCAACTTAGCCATTCTAGCTTCAGATCGCTCATGGCTTCTACGCTCATGGTCCAACGATCTTCACAGGGAACTGGTAGATTTCGGTAACTAGTAAGATTTGGGAAGTGTGCGTTTCCGTTTGGGTAGTTTGTTGTTTCTTCCATCTACCCCCTTCCTCCATTCTCCTCCCCCCCCTCCCTCTAGTCTCCTACCATTCCCCTATCCCCCTTCCCTCTAGTCTCCTACCATTCTCCTATCCCCCTTCCTTCTTGTCTCCTACCATTCTCCTATCCCCCCCTTCCCTCTAGTCTCCTACCATTCTCCCATCCCCCTTCCCTCGAGGCTCCTACCATTCTCCTATCCCCCTTCCCTCTAGGCTCCTACCATTCTCCTATCCCCCTTCCGCCTAGTCTCCTACCATTCTCCTATCCCCCCTTCCCTCTAGGCTCCTACCATTCTCCTATCCCCCCTTCCCTCTAGTCTCCTACCATTCTCCTATCCCCCCTTCCCTCTAGTCTCCTACCATTCTCCTATCCCCCTTCCCTCTAGTCTCCTACCATTCTCCTATCCCCCTTCCCTCTAGGCTCCTACCATTCTCCTATCCCCCTTCCCTCTAGGCTCCTACCATTCTCCTATCCCCCTTCCCTCTAGTCTCCTACCATTCTCCTATCCCCCCTTCCCTCTAGTCTCCTACCATTCTCCTATCCCCCTTCCCTCTAGGCTCCTACCATTCTCCTATCCCCTTCCCTCTAGGCTCCTACCATTCTCCTATCCCCCTTCCCTCTTGTCTCCTACCATTCTCCTATCCCCCTTCCCTCTAGTCTCCTACCATTCTCCTATCCCCCTTCCCTCTAGTCTCCTACCATTCTCCTATCCCCCTTCCCTCTAGTCTCCTACCATTCTCCTATCCCCCTTCCCTCTAGTCTCCTACCATTCTCCTATCCCCCTTCCCTCTTGTCTCCTACCATTCTCCTATCCCCCTTCCCTCTAGTCTCCTACCATTCTCCTATCCCCCCTTCCCTCTAGTCTCCTACCATTCTCCTATCCCCCTTCCCTCTAGTCTCCTACCATTCTCCTATCCCCCCTTCCCTCTAGTCTCCTACCATTCTCCTATCCCTCCCCTTCCCTCTAGTCCCCTTCCATTCTCCTATCCCTCCCACTTCTCCCCTTTTCTCTGTCTCTTCAGTCCCCAGTCTCATATTCTGTCCCTGCCTTCCAGATCTCATTGTTGTGTCTGTGTCAGAGACCCCAGGCCCACCTAACCCTAAACAGCCTGTCTTGCACCGTGAGAAAGCTTTGCCAAGCTATTGGATTAGCTTTTGAGCGCCACATTGGCTAATTAATGAAAATGACCCGCTAGAGAGGGAGGAGGAGAGGGAAGGCATTGTCCTCGCTGCAACAAAGACATCCCAAATGGCACCCTGTTTCCTTTGCAGTGCACTACACTTGACAAGAGCCCTATGAACCCTTGTCAAAAGTTGTGCACTATATAGAGAATAGGGTCCCATTTGAGACACAGCCAAAGTGTCTCCTAACAGGATTTCAACTAAACACGCCAGCCGTTGCTAATAATGTTGGCTGGAGCCACTATGTTTGTAGTAGTATTGGCAGTGGGACTGCTGGAGTGTTTTAGTAATTGTAGTCATGCTCCATTCTCACAACACTTTCTGACCATCTAATTCATAAAATAGGGAAGTAGTCATTGTATTATGTGGCTGAATACAAAAGGTATTTGTGGCAGTGGAGTACTGCTATACAGTGTGTTTAGACTAGCAGACCGCTTGCTGCAGCAGCAACCAAGACAATACCGTGTCCCAAATGACACCCTATTCCCTGCATAGTCCACTACTTTTGACCAGAGCCCCATGGGTTACGTAGTCTTTCCCTGGTTGTTACGCTGGCTAAACTAGCTAAACAGCTTCCAGCAGCTGTCCTCTGTTTCCAGTTTGCCATCCAGAGGCTCTCACACCTGCAGACTATAGCAGAGTTCTAGACGTCATAGAGACTGTCAGAACAGCAGTAGTTGGAGCAGTAACCATGGTTAACAGGCTTTTAACTGGCTTGTTGATGAGACTTTCTCAACTCAATTTACTTTATTGGCATGACATAACAATGTGCATATTGCCAAAGCTTCCTTTGAGATTAAGGGAAACATTTACGATAATATTGTCAATATTGTCAATGGTAACAACAATAATCAAGGGTCAAAATAACTATACATTGAAAAATAACAGTAACAATGGCATAGAGGACATGCAGGTAGCTTGGTTTCTCTCTCTCTCTCTCTCTCTCTCTCTCTCTCGCTCTCTCTCTCTCTTCTACTCTTCCTCTCTCTTCCATTACCTTGGCTGTAAATGTAAACCTTTAATATAATAGTCAGCTTGTTGGAGTGTGTATTTAGCACACAGTAACAGTCTGTCTACAAGTTAACGATACAAAGACTTCCATTGTGCCCAGCACATCTTCATCATCAGCGCTGTGGCTGAATGGCTGGGTGACCCTGGGGGAATGTTTGACCTCTGCCAGGAGATGTTAGAGGTGATTAAACCACTAGGCTGAGGAAAGAGACTGGCAGGTGGGCTATAGCAGTCAGTAGGGAGGAAGAGGGGTCCCAATGGACCATGGAATTAGATCTACTAGTGTGTGTGTGTGTGTGTGTGTGTGTGTGTGTGTGTGTGTGTGTGTGTGTGTGTGTGTGTGTGTGTGTGTGTGTGTGTGTGTGTGTGTGTGTGTGTGTGTGTGTGTGTGTGTGAGGTGTGTGTGTGTGTGTGTGTGTGTGTGTGTGTGTGTGTGTGTGTGTGTGTGTGTGTGTGTGTGTGTGTGTGTGTGTGTGTGTGTGTGTGTATGACGTTTTCACAGACTGCTTGTGACAATGAAAATATTTTGTATATTGAGAAGTAGTGTAAATACCTGAATTAATTAAACCACTTCAATTATCAGACAAACAAACAAACAAATCATTTGTTCATTCATTCACCCTCACTCAGTAAAACATTGCTATGTGTAAATATGACCTTAAATTACCATGTCATTTCTCCTAAACTGAATAATCCCACTATAATATGGATCCATAACAGCTTCAATATATCCAGGCTATCGTATTGTTTTGGGCCAACTCATTTGAATAGTAATGATGCTCTAGGTAGCCCTGGGAACAGAGGTTTGTAGTGCTGTTATTCTAACATGGTAGCTGGAGGGCAGAATCTGAGGCTGTGTCTAAAATTGCTCTGTATTGCCTATGTAGTGCACTACTTTAGACCAGGGTCCGTTGGAATGCCATTTGGGACGCAACCTGGGTCTATCCTGCTCTATAAGAAGATAAGTCATTGATTTGAGGTAAATCCAGGTAATAAATTCCAGCTAGCGACGTTTAGGACAGAAGAAGGCAGAATAATCTGGTCATATTGGTTCTGCCTCCTGCATATCCCCCAAGTCCTACAGCTGTCAATCTGAAGCAGGAGATTGGGTGTTCAAACAACTGCCAACTTGACAATGCTTTTCTGTATGTAAGGCAATGCAATGCTTCTCATGCTCTTGTTCTCTCTGTCTCTCTGTATTTTCTTCTATCTCTCTATCCCCTCTCTCTTTCTCTCTCTCTCTGTATTTTCTTCTATCTCTCTATCCCCTCTCTCTTTCTCTCTCTCTCTGTATTTTCGTCTATCTCTCTATCCCCTCTCTCTTTCTCTCATCCATACACGTATGTACACGGTTACATGCATGCTTTCTTTAAAAAAAAGGCTTCGCTAGAGAGCAGCATAATATTCTGTTCAGTTCTGATGTTGGTTTAAATATTTACCTTGTGTTACACATTTCTCATCGCCCAACTGCTCCTCTGGAACACGGTCAGGGGGGAATGCCAGAGTGGGAAAGTTGAGGAAAAATAAGACAGAAGGAAAGAGAGTTAAGGAGAAGTAAGACAGAATGAGAGAGAGTTAAGGAGAAATAAGACAGAATGAGAGAGAGTTAAGGAGAAATAAGACACAAAGAGAGAGAGTTAAGGAGAAGTAAGACAGAATGAGAGAGAGTTAAGGAGAAGTAAGACAGAATGAGAGGGAGTTAAGGAGAAATAAGACAGAATGAGAGAGAGTTAAGGAGAAATAAGACAGAATGAGAGAGAGTTAAGGAGAAATAAGACAGAATGAGAGAGAGTTAAGGAGAAATAAGACAGAATGAGAGAGAGTTAAGGAGAAGTAAAACAGAATGAGAGAGAGTTAAGGAGAAGTAAGACAGAATGAGAGAGAGTTAAGGAGAAGTAAGACAGAATGAGAGAGAGAGTTAAGGAGAAATAAGACAGAATGAGAGAGAGTTAAGGAGAAATAAGACACAAAGAGAGAGAGTTAAGGAGAAGTAAGACAGAATGAGAGAGAGTTAAGGAGAAGTAAGACAGAATGAGAGAGAGTTAAGGAGAAGTAAGACAGAATGAGAGAGAGTTAAGGAGAAGTAAGACAGAATGAGAGAGAGTTAAGGAGAAGTAAGACAGAATGAGAGAGAGTTAAGGAGAAATAAGGCAGAAGGAGAGAGAGTTAAGGAGAAGTAAGACAGAATGAGAGAGAGTTAAGGAGAAGTAAGACAGAATGAGAGAGAGTTAAGGAGAAATAAGACAGAATGAGAGAGAGTTAAGGAGAAATAAGACAGAATGAGAGAGAGTTAAGGAGAAGTAAGACAGAATGAGAGAGAGTTAAGGAGAAATAAGACAGAATGAGAGAGAGTTAAGGAGAAATAAGACAGAATGAGAGAGAGTTAAGGAGAAATAAGACAGAATTAGAGAGAGTTAAGGAGAAGTAAAACAGAATGAGAGAGAGTTAAGGAGAAATAAGGCAGAACGAGAGAGAGTTAAGGAGAAATAAGACAGAATGAGAGAGAGTTAAGGAGAAGTAAGACAGAATGAGAGAGAGTTAAGGAGAAGTAAGACAGAATGAGAGAGAGTTAAGGAGAAATAAGACAGAATGAGAGAGAGTTATGGAGAAATAAGACACAAAGAGAGTGAGTTAAGGAGAAGTAAGACAGAATGAGAGAGAGTTAAGGAGAAGTAAGACAGAATGAGAGAGTGTTAAGGAGAAATAAGACAGAATGAGAGAGAGTTAAGGAGAAATAAGACAGAATGAGAGAGAGTTAAGGAGAAATAAGACAGAATTAGAGAGAGTTAAGGAGAAATAAGACAGAAAGATAGTTAAGCAGAGTTACTGTTTTCTGTTATAACACCAATTGGGTTGTTAGGAATTGATCACATCACAGTAGAATGTTTGAGTGTAAGTCAATGCTATTTCACATATTTTTGATTTGGGTGTTTTTTAGACTTTGACATTTAAGGTGAAAAACCATAGAACAAATATTCTAATAGTGTCAAAATCCCAAATGGCACCCTATTCCCTACATAGTGCACCATTTCTGACCAGCGCTCTGGTCAAAAGTAGTGCACTATATTGCGAATACCGTGCCATTTGGGATGCAACCCGTTTGTATGACAATAGAAAACGTCCCAATCCGAGATTTAAACAACATGGTTTTTTTTTGTATCTTGCCAAATCCAGGGTTGTTTTTCACTTTTGACCAGCAGCGTGGATCCAGACAGAGGCCCCTGTTGTAGAGCTGCCTGCCTGGGCCCCTCACTTTAACAACAGCAGCTAAGACAAATGATTTCCTTCGATACTGCTGCTCTGACCTGG